>NW_017731397.1:2123824-2124907 GCF_001890085.2 Hipposideros armiger | reverse complement strand
ATTGTATCCCCTCCTCACAGCCACCCTGTAAGGTATTATCCCCATTTTGCAGGGGAGTGTGGGTTCAGAAAAGCTAAACATCTTGCTCATTTCTTAAAAAACAAAATTCACCTGAGTAAATTAGGAGATCTAATTGGCTTTATTAAGTGATTTATGAATTGGGCAGCATCTCATCTAGCAAGAAGAAAGGGTTGTACAAATGGAAGATATTCATAGGCAGAAATATGGTGGGACTAAGAAGTTAAGAGTGGACTATTTCAAGCAAGGACACACCTTCCCTTAGGGGAAGACCGGGATTCTTAGACAGATTACCTCACTAGTGTGGATCAGGCAATTTCAGACTGATTGGTTTAACATTCCACTCCTGGGAGAGGCTGAAACTACACTTACCTCAGGTGTTAAATCTAGGTTTGGTATAATGGGCTTTTAGCACAAGTAACGCCATTTTGGGCCTGTGGTTGTTCTTTTTAACACCATGATCACAAAAAGGGCAAACCAGACCTGAACTCACATCTATGACTCCCTGAGTTTACGCATTTTCAACCATGTCATGCTGCTTCTTGATAAGGGCTCTTCGGTCATTTACTGTGTGCTCTGGGTTATCCTAGGTCTCTAGGAAAAACAAAGAATAAATCATGGTTTCTTTTCTAAATCTGTTTTAAGTCTAGTTATTACAAGATGATATAGTGAAATGTTAAGTTTGTAGGAAATGGACTCAGAAGTAAAGTAGAAAGGATTGACAAATAATAATTTTGGAATTAGCAAGACTGTTAAAGAAACGACTCTAAGCTTTGAAAGATTAAAAGGATCTGAAAATGTAAAGAAAGGGCTTATATAAAGAGAAAAATTAAAAGGGCACAAATGAGACAATTAGGTGGTACAACATGGGTTGAAAATTAGAAAAAAAAATAAGTTCAAATAGGCATGTTATAGAAATATGACAGGTGTTGAGAGCAGGCAAAACAAGCTGTTCTCATCTTTTGGAACATTGGTTTTCCTTAGAGTTTGTGTTAAAGATTTCCTTTGCTAGAAGTGATTCTTTCTTTTAAAAATAATACAGCTGTAAACAACTGTTTAAAAAAG
>NW_017731397.1:2122176-2123380 GCF_001890085.2 Hipposideros armiger | reverse complement strand
AGAGGATACAAAACACTCTAAAATAAGGTTGTTTGTTTTCTCCTACCCTATGTTAGAAGGTGGTTTAACATACTCCTTGCTCCTTATTGCTTCCCTGTTACTGTCCCAGATGTTTGTAAAAAACTTTGCTCCTTCCAAGTGCATGCCAATCCCTCTCCCCTCCCTGTTGCTGCCATCTGCTCATCTCCAAGTCACTCTTCCTCATTCATTGAAGACCATCACCTAGTGCACAGCTTTCCTCTCCATGCCAAGCCCCTCAAACATCTACTCGGATGAGATTAAAATTAAAAGGCCCACATACTGGCCTTTTAATTTTTTGAAACCCTCATCTCCAATAATCTAATCCACTCCATGCCAGATATTATTTCCATGCTCAAACCTTGGACTTTGTCATCACCCGTAACTGTTTCACCTTCAAAACCAAACATTCTGCTAAAAAAGCAAACATCCTGCTTATTGACAACAACCTCCTATTCTTCTAACTTGCTTCTTCAAATATGCCCACTGTGACTATTTTTCAAACTCATCAGCGTCTCTAATCCATTACGCTTTCTTCTTGTAATACTTCCCTCATTATCCAAGGCAGAGTCCCTGGACTATCATTTAATTAACATTATTTTCAATACCCTAAATTCCCTTGATTTTTTTTTTATCTTGTAGATAAAGTGCAGTTTTTCTATAACAAATGTGTTACAGACACTGTGGTCATCATGTGTTTTACCACTAAAAGTGATGCCTAGGAATACTAAGCAAAAACTTTGATGTTAAAATTGAGTGTCTTGGGAAGTTTCTAGCACTATCAAAGAAAGCAACTATGTAATTTATGATATTATGAAACAGAGCCTGCGGAAGTTTATAGTTTAGAAGGACCTTTGCCCCACCTGGCTCCTAACAGGGTTCTTTGTTCTTTGTGCAACTGACAGGTCACTGGAATGTAAATATCCTCTAACCTCTCTTCTTTATCTTTCTGAGAAGAGTAATAGCCAACACAGTACTTTGAGTTCTTAAATTATTTAATGTCAACAAAGTCCTTTCCTCTGTATTTCTCATCACATATCTTTCTTTTTTGAGTCACTTGCATATCAATGGTTTTTTGGGTTTTTCTTTTTAAGATTTTATTGGGGAATTGGGGGAGGGAACAGCGTTGGGGAATATGGGAAGGGGAACAGACAAGTTGCTGTCCTTTTGTTCTTCAGTCTAGTTG
>NW_017731397.1:2086870-2121831 GCF_001890085.2 Hipposideros armiger | reverse complement strand
AGTTATTTTTAACAGGTGGAATCTAAGTTTTGGCTGAAATGTGTTTTTATTTCCACAGATCCCATCCCCTCCCACCTTCTCAGGAACTCGACATTACCTCTCTTATGTTCAAGCCCTCAATCTCCACTGTTTCCTTCCCATTTTCTTTTCAACATGCTCAAGACTCTCCCATTTAAGTTTTTAAAAATTCCCTCACTCCATATTCCCTTCCAGCTACTGCTGCCTTTTGTCTTCACCTTGACAAACAAGCTTGTCACTACCAAAAAGAATTGTCTTTATTCCACTAGGTCGTTTCCCACCCTTCCTTAACCCACTTCATTCTGGAAGCTGTCCCCATAACACCGAAACAGGTTGCATTAATATCACACATAATGTGCTGTAGACAGACAAATCCATCTTCATATTCATGCACGTCCCATGGACGCTAACCTGGTTTCTGACCACATCCCATTGTTTGCCTGTATCTCAAGAGATCCATGAAAAGGAATTTGAATTTTGTCCATGATTGAAGAATTCACTCACTTACCTGATTGATACCCAGCTACTTCAAAAAACATTGCAACATTTTTGAGGGGCCTAACAGTTGAGGTGGGGGATGCCATTTGAAGATTACTGTTGTGCCAATTATCAAGTTGGTTCTAAATTCACCCTTGTTACCTGCTCTGCGAAAATGCATCTGGGTCCTTTGAAATGTTTTTCCTTTGGCAGCTGGAATGATTTAAGCCTTGTTAGTAGAAGGTGCTGGAGAGACATTGCAAGAGGACAGGATTCCCATGTACCCACTCAACAGACTCCTGAAGTGCACATGACTTGTGTCCAGCAACTGCTGCCCACTCAGCTTTCCCGTGTCCACTTCCTGATTCCTGCAGTGCATGGTAGCTGGTAACATCCCGCACCCAGCAACTTTACCCCCAGCAATTCCCCTCTGGGCAGTTTTGTGGGGAGTGCCTACAGGGAGATCCTTTGCCATGAACAACTTTTCCCAGAATCCTATAGGGCAGATTTGCCGCAAGTTCCAGAAGGCAGATTTCCAGTAAGTTCCACATAGTGAATGTCCAAGTTCCACAAGGTGATTTTCCAGTAAGTTCCACCAGCTCAGAAACACAGGGACTTCTCTGTGAGACTTCTTCATTCAGTGACACATGGCCATGGGTCTCCACGGTCTGGATCTCAGTCCTGGAGGTGCTCTTGCTTGGGCATGTATCTCAGCCATGGGAGTAATGTCTGCTCCTTATTTCTGCTATTCTTAGAGTCTTTAGAGTTCCCTTTACTCCTTACTAGCCTAGTTACTCCAATCCCCTGTTCCAGTTAATAAGTCTTTATATATTAAACATTGCCTGTTGAACTCACTGTTTGTTTCTCTCTACTGATTGGACTCAGACGGATACAACCAATAATACACCCCTTCCTTTAGCTTCATAGGTAGAACCTGTCTTGATTATTTTTTTCTTCTTCAGTGAGTTAATTTAGTTCGGACCAGCGAGGGTTATTTCCATGTAGCTCTTTTTTGTACTGTAATTTTGTACTGCTCTTTGATGTTAATTATGATGCATAGGAGCTAGAATTTCTTCTGTAACATATAGTTTAGGTTGTAGAATTTAATGAACGATGATTTATTGACATTCAGCATTGGGTTTCCTAGATGAAAGAAATGCCTTTATTCCCAGGGGAGCCCATGGCTGTGCTGATCCTGCCACGAGGACAAAAGAAAAAATGAAATTATTACTAAGTACTTACGTCGAGCATCTTTAGAAAGTGATTTATAATACATTGTATTAGTTAATTGTGAAAATTGACTTTGAGATTGGTTAGTGTGACATAGCAGGTTCTAAGATGCTGAAAGTAGACAAAATTCTTCTTGCATCCTTCCTTTTCTACCCTTTTCCCACCCTTTCGGGTACCCTTTCCCAAGCTCAACCACCCCATCCCTCAGGTACCAAGCAATCTTGTCCAGGGAAAATAAAGAAACTGATTCTCAATATTAATCTCTGTGACTATGAGGAAGTTAATGTATGTATGAGAATCTCAAAATAAGACTTGTGAGCATAAAGCAATGAGCTTGTCATGGTAGTTTTTCATGCATCCATGAGAAAGACCTCTTTAGGCAAGGGACTCTCCTTGTGTTTTTTAAATCACAATTGCTGTCATTCCAGAACCTTCTTTTACCCCCTATCCCCTTCCTATTCTCTTACTATCTTTTCTTCTTCTTCCCTTCCCAACTTAACTTCTGTAAAGACCAATCTATATGACAAGATAACATATTTGAAACTGTAACCTATTTTTTCTTGGTATATTCCCCTTCTATAGCTTGCCACTTTCCCAACCCTTGCATCCTATCAAACCCATAGGTTTGTTGACTTGGGGAAGGGAGGTAGAAGGAAAATCTTTATGACTTTTGTTTCCAAAATCTCAAGCCCAAAATGGGGAGAGGATTTAGGTCACAGAGAAAATGACTTGAAAAGGATCCTGAGGCGGGGGGATAAAGGTGGAGGGAGAACAGGTAGCAATGCCCCTCCCCAACTCCAGAAATAGATTTCTGTGAGCTGAAGGAAAGTGGAAGGATACATCTAGGTGAACAATGCCACCCAACCTGTCTAACCTTCCTGTGTCTCCAAATATCTCCTGCCCCATCTCAGTATTGAGTAATATTGCCAAACCTGACAAAACTGGAATTGGGGAACTCAAAATGAAAATTGAATTGGTAGAATATATCAACACATTTTTTCTTACAGATGAATCATGTGCTAATATTCACTCACCTTGTACCCCCACTTCTTCACTGACCATTCATTTCTCACCGCCATGCAATGTGTTCAACAACCCCAGTCCACTAAGAGGTCCTATGATAAGGTCATGAAGAACCCTCAGATTTCCCAACCTAATTTTTAATTCTCAGATCTTATCCCACAAACTTTTTATTCAACAGGTCGATATTAATGCTATTGTCCACTCCTTCCTTCTTGAAACTTTTTCCTCCTCTCCATAACACAATTACGTCTGGGTCTTTGCTTTCTCTGAATACTCCTCAATTTCATTTGCGGGCTTCTCATACTGATTTTCCTCAGAGTCCAATCTTCTGTCCCTTGAGCTTTAAATTCTTTCCTATTATTATTCCTATTGGCAACTGCCAACTATGCTAACACTTTTAATAACTACCAGATCTCCAGCCCAGGCTTTCTTCGTGACATCAGCGCCATATACACAGTGCCACATGGATGTTATACAAACATCTTAAACTCCAAGTCCTGGCAGGAAACAGATACCACACTAAGGAAGTCACTGAAGAGGATTTTAGAGAAGGGAGTTAAGAGATTCGATAAGAGTTCTCGAGCAACAGAGGGGAAGTTGTTATCCCCAGTAGATCTAAAGAGGTTGGGGAAGATGTTACCTGCGTGAGGAAAGGCTGCCTGACAGAAGATGTGGCCACGCTCATGACCAGACTGTGGCCTGTCTCCGTAGTCTCTTGCTGATGCCACCCGTTGTCCAAGCCCAACCTCTAACCAGAGGTCAGAGGAGTGTAGGTGATTCAGTCCACAGCGGTCAACTTCCTGGGGCACAAAGCAGCGGGACAAAGGGTGGAGGATAGTTCTGGTCAGACAAATGGAAAATCCTTAGCCCATCTCCTCAGTGAAGGGCACCACCGATGACCCAGTCTCGCTAACCAGGAACCTGGGAGTTTCTCTCAACTCCTTTCTTCCTTACTCACTGTATCCAATCACTCACCAAATCCTGTGCACATTACTTTCTGAATGTTTCTCGCATTCATCCCCTCTTTGCCATTTCCTACCAGTGCTGCAGCTCATATCTGTCTCTTATCCACTCTCTCAGCTTCTGGCTTCCAACCATCCCTTCACATTGCTACTGAAGTTATCTTTCTAAAAGGCTAAGCTTGAAGTACTTTAATGGCAGGACCATGCCTTCCCCCCCCCCCCCCCAGTTTTTAATTTAAAAAATTTTTAATTCCAAAATTACATAATTGTAATTAAATTGACCATAAAAATCATACACCATAATTCTAAGCTGCATTGATGTGTTAAATAAAATGTGAAATCCTCTAAAGATGTAATTATTGTTAATAATTTGGTTTTATTTTTCCAGATAGGTTATTCTCCCCTTGCTTTATTGAAGTGATTGACAGATAGTTTTGTTGTTGTTGTTGTTGTTGTTGTTTACTTTTTTTTTATAGTCTCAGAGGAAGTTTCAAACAATAGTACAGAGAGTCCCCTTACACTTCACCCAGTGTTGAGAGTTAAATTGTGTCCCCCAAAAAGATACTTTCAAGTACTAATCCTGGGTACCTATAAATGCACCCTTGTTTGGAAATAAGGTCTTTTCAGATATAGTCAAGTTAAACGAAGGCATACTAATCCAATGCCTGATGTCCTTATAAGAGGAGGGCAATTTGGACACGCACAGAGACCACCATGTCACAATAGAGGCAGACATTGGAGAGATGGATGTACAAGCCCAGGAAGGACAAGAATTGCTGGCAACCACTAGAAACGGGAAGAGGCAAAGACGGATCCTCTTCTAAAGCCTTCAGAAAGAGTTGCCATGCCAACACCTTGATTTCAGACTTCAAGCCTCCAGAAATGTGAGAGAGTAATTTCTGTTGTTTTAAGTCCACCCAGCTTGTGGCAATTTATTACAGCAGCCCTAATAAACTAATACACTCAGCTTCCCTCAATGGTAATATTTAATTTAACTATGGTACAATATCTAAGCAAGGAAATTAACATTAGCACAATACTGTTAATTTAGACTATAGGCCTTGTTCAGATTTCACCCCAGACTGTTTTTTTTTAATCATAGAGAAGTATACATGCGTGCGCGCGCGCGCGCGCGCGCACACACACACACACACACACACACCATGCAACACTTCCATTGCTTTTTAAGTTCCTTAGTTCTCAGTTTAGAGAAAGTTTAATCATTGGTAAAAAGGATTTTCATGTAAAGCACACCCTCAAATCAAGTAAAAGACTATCCTATGGATGGAGAATATGGATTAAAAGATATAAATAGGCAATTCACAGAAAGAAAAATATAAATGGTCAAGGAGCACATGAAAAAATGCTGAGCTTAACTGATGATCAGGGAAATGTAAATTAAAATCACAATAAAATATTTTTTGCCATCTGATTGTCACAAATGTAGAGACTTATAAGATGGAGATACTTATATTCTATTAGGTATATGGGATGCAAATTGGTACAAAATTTTTTAGAAGACAATTTAGAAGTATCTATAAAATTTAAGATGTTGGTACAATTTGACCCAACAATTATATTTCTAGGACTCTTGGAAATACTTACACATATGTTCAAAGATAATACCTAAGAGGACATTTGTTAAGATATTGTTTTGAATAGGGAAAATATTGTTTGAATAGGTTGCATTAACTTTGATATGCCCATATTATGCAGCTGTTTAAAGAATGAATTAGACAAATATATTCACATATATTGATATGTGAATAAAAAAATCAGTAGAACAATAGGCATCTAAGAGGCTGTATTGAAAGAGCATAGGCTTTACTTGGACTCATAATCCTGGCTCTACCACTTACTAGCCCTGAGAACTTGCATAATTTAAATAATTCACTTAACCTTTGGAACTTTAGTTCCTCATGGGAAAATGAAAACAGTAATGTTTGTATCTATTTCATAGGGCTGTTGTGAGCATTAAATTAGTTAATTCACATAAGCATATATTCAAATGCTATCTGGTGATTGTTCTATAAACATTAGCTACTGCCATTATTATTGTTTATGTAAAGAATCTGTATATGTTATCAACACTTTAGGTAGATACATACATACATGCATGCCTGCATATCAAATTGTGACATCCTCTGGGAAAGAGTGCAACTTTTCCCTTTAATAGTACAGACTTCTACACCAGTTGCAGAAGCAGTTGACTTTTGTTATTGTTCTTGGCCAATCAGTGTCTGAACCACTTTGCTGTTTCTGGAGAATTGCCCATCTTATGAAGCAGGCCAGGCATTCCACTCTGGAAACTGAAATGCAGGCGATGTGCTTTCCCATATAACATTGCGGTCAGGGCATGGGCTGCACCAGTCAGATGCTTACAGAATCCAGCCTGGCCCAGGAGAAGTTTGGCAAGGGTTGGGAAAGTGGCAAGCTATATTCCCTCTCCAGAAGAAGACATGGCAGCAATTGCAGCAGCCAAGTGGGGTTAGCAGAACCAGCTGTGAGGTGGATGGCGGGTAGGGCAAGGAGCTCTTCACAGGACATATAGGGCAGCAGGATTTTCAAGCCTTCCCAAAGGGTCAGTGAGCTATCCACTATCTTTTTAATAAAGATCTTTTTCCTAAATTAGCCAGCATTGGATTTTTTTACTAGAAACTAAGAACACTGACTAGAGTATATTTTTGAAATTAAAAACCTTCCAACTTTTTATTATGAACAATTTCAAATGTTTAGAAAAGTAAAAGAATAGTACGATGAATACTTGCACATCATTCACCCAGATTCAACAATTGGCAATGTTTTGATATATTTGCTTTATCTTTCTGTGTTTTGCTGAACATTTGAAAGTTAGTTGCAGACACCTAAAAAAATGAGAAATAATTCCATAATATCCTCATATATCTGGATCATATTCAAATTTCCCCCAAATGTCCCAGGAATGCATTTTGTACCTTTATTTTTTTCCAAGTCAAAGTCCAATACAGCACATTGTGTTTGGTTATGTCTGTTCAGTACCTTTTTGTAATGAAAACAAGTAATAAAAATAAGGGAATATATGGGCTTTGATCCTTCTTTTATTGGTTTCTACCTAATGATTGAGAAGATAAATAGCGGCACTAATAGTTAATAAGCAGTAATCAATCACATGCCAAGCGTATGTGAGGTGCTAGGCACATCAGAATAAATAGAACAAGGTCCCTGACGTCAGGGACGCAGGCCCAAATATACACAATTTGGTGGTCCCACTTTTGACCAGCTTAAGGAACAGAGACAGGATATCAGAGGTAATCATTTTCCTGGCTCAAAACCACATAACAGAGTGGGAGAGTTGAGCAAGGCTCACACGTCTCATGATTTATCTTTCCCAACTTCCTGAGTTCTATAGAAACTCAGCATAGCGATCAACAGCTGTCACAGCCCGATTCCAATCTAACTTTCCAGCCTCAGCCCACACCACTTCCTCTTACAGAACAAAAACTGGACCCACAATTTCTAGAATACTTTTCATGTTTTCCCATCCGTACATTCTACAGAAATGCTTTTCCCCCCATCTATCTTCAAACTCCCACCCATATGGCCAGGCCCAAAGTATATGCCACATATTCCGTGAAAAAGTTCTAGAGTCTACTTCTAGTAAGAGGAAAGCTTTCCTTCTTTTGTGCTCTTGCTTGTATTATTTCTTATTTTGCTTATCAAGCTTTGTTTTATATTACTGTATTGTGCTTTTCTCCTGACTAAGTAAACTCACTGACAGCAAGAACTTTATTTCAGTTCTTTCCCATATTACCTGTCACATAGTAATCATAGTGAACTTGATGAAAATTAATCGCACAGCTTCAAGAGCAATTTGAAAGGAATTCTAGCAAAACACCAGGCAGTGAAAGGAATTCTTGGGAAAATAAGATTCGAGTGGTTGATTTTATTCTATGTGGGCTTCCTCACATCAGACCTTACATCCTTGGGGAAACCTCCTGAGATCCTCCCTAACTAAGATATATTTCCCCCATTATAACCTTTCAGCACCAAATACCTTTTCTTTATCCACATTTTATAATTATAAGTTTATTTTTGTGATGTTTCATTAACATCTTTCTTTGTCACTAAATAGAAGGTGCTGTGAGGTAAAAGATCTGATTTGGTTTTGTTTGTCATCATGTCACCAGAATCTAGCAAAATGCCTGGCATCTCACAGGCATTTTATAAATAGTTGTTGAATAAATTGATGAGTATCATAGTAGCATAGTGCCTAAGGATCAAAAGTTTACAAAGGACAATATTAATAACTGCATAATAAATAGTCCCCAAAAAGGGACCAAGACCCTTAAACTACAAAATAACACATGTATATCGTGTTCTGTGCAATGCACCATTCTTGAACAATCATAATTTTTAAAAACTACATGTGAGGGGCTGGCTGGGTGGTGCGTTGGTTAAGAGCTGGCTTGGGACGCCAGAGGGCCCCGGTTCGGATCCCACATATGAGGGCCAGTGACACTGCCCTCTACAGCTAAGATGCTGAACAACAGCTCAACCTGGATTCCCCCAATTCCCCAATAAAAATCTTTAACAAAAAAAAACTACATGTGAATTAATTTACTAGAAAATGAGTTTGATAAATCTATTTTTATAAACCTGCTGCTACATTTAAGAATAGTGGGCAGTTTTTTAAAAATACATTTTCCACATATATGTATGTAAATTATATTTACGATATATATAATATACACACAGATCCTTCTTTAATTGACTTATTTAAAGCTATTTTTAAATTTGTAAGAAAATCACCTTGTAGCCTGGATCAATGATTGACACTGTGTAATTTGAAGAAAGTGAGGTAGAGATTTAGCAATTATTTGATTTCTGTGATAAAGACACTCAATTGACAATATAAATCAAAAAGTAAATGCCTGTAAATTGCCAGCTTATTTACATTGATCATATCTGCTGGGTGATTTATAAATTTTCATTTTCATTATGAAGAGAGTAAGCATAGCTATAGATTTTTTTTTATTCAATGTATTTAAACTAAAAATAAAAAAAGCTCACCCATTTCTCCCACCTAACACTTATCATTAAAAATAATGAAGAAACTTCCTTTTCTGAGCACTTTTAATACTCCCCAAAACAGTCTGACACCTTAGACTCCAGTACAAGCACTGTCTTTGTCACACAGCTAAAGTCCCATGTTGTTAACATTTCTTATTAAGGAAAAGCCTCTCTGTGTGCTTTCCATTTTCATTCCTGACACTTAATTAGAATTAACGAAGTTACCCCATTTACAGATTGCAAGAGCTGCCAGGATTCCTGAAACCACTAGAAAGAGCCATGAAACTGGTGACTTTTCTCACATAAGGCCATGTGATAGGAGACACATGAATTCAGCATGCGTAGTTGAGAGTTTGAGTGCCTCCCTGTCTGTGGGGAAGGGGCTAAGTGAATCTAAGGCGTGATCTTTGGCTGCTTTATGCAACACGATGGCATGAAGACAAATGTTTATAAAAGAACGCATTGGAATCCCTGTTACCTCTCGGTGGGATCACCACATTGTCAAACAGTAAAGAAATGTTTAAATACAAATAAATTATGCTTGCCCTGAATGAAGTCTCCTCTCTGGTGTGTGATTACTGGATGTGTATTTGGGAGTTCCAAGTTTTAGTGAGTATTTCCTTGCTCACTTATGGGATTCAGCTCACCTCTTGACACCCATGATGCAGTAAACAACAGCTTCCAGATGCCAGAAGTACACTCCTGCCAGCAGCCAGCAGATGGCTGTGCAAATGACAGCCATGATGCCTTCACACACATCTCCTTCCTGGGCTGGCTTGTTTGATTGATTGACTGATTTTATATTTGATACACACAAAGGAAGTCACATGATTTATATCTAAGCTTTGAAGTGTTATGAGAAACAACCGTGAACACACCACACAAACTTAAGGAGAACTAGAACGTTATCAGTTTTTTGCATCTACCTACATGTCCCCCTCTCTTACCTCATTCCTCTGCTACCTCCTTATAGGCAACCACAATCTTGAATTTTTGTGTTTATTTTTCCTATTTAAAAAAAAATAGTTTTAGCACATACGTATATACCTTTAAACTTTGTACTATTTTGTTTCCCTTGTATGCTTTACAAAAAATATGATATCATGTTTAATGTAGTCTTCTGCCACCTGATTTTTTTTTTCACCCAAAGGTATGTTTTTAAGATTCATTCGTTGTTACTTGGAGCTATAGGTTCACACATGCAAATCCTATTTACTACAACACAACTTATGAAGTTGTTCTAAAGTCCCTGGACAGGGGTGACCGGTTAGTTCAGCTGGTTAGAGCGTGGTGCTGATAACGCCAAGGTTGCTGGCTCGATCCCCGCATGAGCCACTGTGAACTGCCATTGTAGCATGAAAGCAATGTGTAACCAAGGACCATGGCTGTTCCTCAAAAAAATTTTAAAAAATGAAAATAAAAAATAATAAAGTCCCTGGACATTTGGGCTGCTTAGGTTAGTGGTTAGTTAGTTAGCTATTTAGTTAGTTAGTTAGTATAAGCAATGCTGCTGAGAATGTCTCTGGGTGAACACGTGCAGGAGTTCTCTAGGACTAAGGCCTAGGAGGCGAATTGTTGAGTCTTAGCGTATGCAGACGTTCAAGTTTACAAGAGTTTCCAAAATGATTGTATCAATCCTCACACTTGATATTATCAGACCTTGGTTTTTACCAATCGAATGGGTGTAAATATCATTTGGGAGCGATCCTGAGCTTTCTTCACCTTGCCCATTCCTGACAACAATCCAAGCTGTCCCAGAGCAGGGGATCTAGAAGGAGATAGAGAAAGGTGGGAAGTTTTGTATTGAGCCATGAAGACCCTGAAGTTTGTTGAGTTGATCCCTGCAAAAGCGTTTCCTGTGAGTTTCAAGGTTATGTGCATCATTCATTGAGCTAATATTTTTAGTTTCACCTATGAGTCAGACGCTTCCCTAGGCCCAGGAAGGTCACAATGGAAGAAATAAACAAGGTCCTGGCTCTCAGGGAGCTTGCATTCTGATAGGGGAGGAAACAGGCTATAAACAAATGAACATATGATGTAATATTAGAAAGTGAGGACCAGCTTTGGGGCCATATAAGCCAGCGCTGAAATCTATTCCCCACGCTGTATGGGACACTTGACCTCTCTGAGCCTCAGTTTCATCTTTTATAAATAACGATTATCATCTTGCAGGGTTATTGTAAGAATTAAGAGCAGGGGTATAAAGGTTCCTAGTTTTGTGCTGAGAAGAAATGTTGGTATTCTCTCCAGTCTGTCCACTTTGAGGAGTGTCTGGGAATAAGGAATTCAAGGTTTTCTCAGGGGACAATCTCATCTCCTAGATTGCTCCTCCTGGAGGCTGGGCCCACAGGGCAACAGAACAGAAAGAGAAGCCTGTGAGTCTCTGCCAGCCAGCAACAGCCTGTTTATTTTGTCCAGATAACCACTGCTCACCTTCGCTCACTTCCTTTCACTGGTGCTTTGATTCTGACTCTACTTTTGTCCCCCTCTGTGAGCCTGTGAGACTTGGTATTGAGTTCTATTCTTTGCAGCCACACTATCCTCCTTGGTATTCTCCTGACATTCAAAATAACCTCATTTACAAATTGATTGTAACAAACCAAGTAGTAAAAATAGATATGAGCCAATATGGAAAGGTGGAACACTAGTGAAGACTGGATGATATTAATGAGTTATTGATAAGTTTTTAAAGTGTGATAGTGATAGTGTGGCATGTGACAGAAAAGCGTTAACTTTAGAAATACATAGTGAATATTTATATAGTGTCTTGGACTTGCTTTCAAATAAGCCAACATTGGAGGGAAGGCTGGTGAATTGAATGGAGGTACAGAAGCAGAGTAACAGATACATGGGGTTCATTATACAATTCTACCTACTTCTGTACATATTTAAATTTTTCCACAATAAAAGGTAAAAAATGATGCAAAAATGTTTCTGCCTCAATACGATTTGCATGTACGATTACCTCTGCCTGGAATGTTGTTCTTCTAAGAAGCAACATAACATACTTTCTTGATTTATTCCAGTCTCTGCTCAAATGTCATCTCCTTAGAGGGCTTTCTCTGACGACCTTATGCAAAATAGCCTTCTTCTGCTTTATTTTTCTAGCCCTTTATCCTGCTTTGTTTGTCTTTACAGCACTTCTCACTAGATGATATTTGCCATATTTTAATTTATACAAATGTAGGTTCCATTAGAACAGGAACTTTGTTTCATTGACTGCAATGTCTCCATGCCTTGAACGGTGCCTGGCACCTAAGAGACATTCAACAAATATTAATTCAAGGAATGAATGTATATGTTATACATCTTAGAGTCCCCATCAAAGCCAGATCAGAGCTCCTGCTGTATTGAGTTCCTTTATCTACCACCAGCTGATTGATTCTTGTCCAGAGTTCGCCTCATGCATTTAAGGATGGGAGAGAGCGCTTTGTAAATGCTAGGGCTCTCCCTAGGTGGTTATAGTCATTCTCCGTCCAGTTTAGAGGCACTAAAAAGGAGTTATCAGACGACTACACTTAGGTCACCAGGTCTGCAACGTCTCAGGAAAGCCTCCATTGTAAAATCAGCTCTTCTCACTGCCTTTGCCTCGAAGCAGATATACTCTGGCTCCTTTAACCCTGAGAAACACAGACCATTATGTTTCCAATTCAGCACTGGAGTCACCTTTTCCTGAAGATAATGTGACCACCTTATCCTTTGAAGAACATAATTTTGGATTGCTTTTCCAATATAAGCGAGTTTGCTCTGGGATCCTTATAGCTGTAGACCTGTCCTTCTCAAGACCAGCTGTGCCGATTCACAAACCAACTGATCAGCCCTCTGCCCTTGGAACCAAGAAAAGCAGAGCCTTGGCTTTATTCCCCAAACCAGAGTCTTGCAGGAGCCAGGGCCCAGGCTCTCTTTTCTTTACCCTGTTTAATGCGACAACACCCTTGACTGGTGAGATCTAGGACCTCTTGCCAGGCTCTGACGCCCTCTTCTCCCTTGATTCTGCTCCTGGGGTTCCCCCCACATCTCTTTGGGAGGTTAATAGTGGAGACCACTACTGAGCCGCAGGCCTTAGAGCTGCTCATCCCCCAAAGACCAGCCCACAGGCAGAGGGTAAACAACATGAACAGAACAAAACCTAGGCGCCAATTTTGAAAATCGTGCGTTTATTTGAGGGTTTCAAATTTAGCATATTTTACTTCAGAGAAATATACTTCTCTAAGATTCTAAGAACAATCATATTGCAAGCATTGTACATAATACCTATGTACGTGATAGCAAAGAACTTTATCTGAACCATACTCATAATGAGATGTAACAAAATTACTGGGATGTCTAAAAGGAGAATAAAATTTTAATATGAGAAACTGTTAAGTATGCTAAAGTTTGTGTAAACAGTACTAAATAAGCATTTTCATGATGTTTGTTTAACATTTGCTTTCAGGAGAGTTTTCTGCCTACCAAGTAGACCCATGGTTCGGTTCCCACATCTTGTTAAGGCTGACTGATGTGGACTCTGGCTCTTTGTGCATATAAATTTTTATGAAAAAAAGCCTGGGATTCTGGAAAAGGCCACTCTCATGTAATAATGATGCCTATTTTCAATAGCTTCCATGAGAAAGGAAGCACACAACAAAAAATGCAGATAGCATGACAAATGATCAACTTCTTCATCATGCAAAGGTAAGGCTAGGAGGAGCCATGCAACAGCAGACAGACCTACCGAGGGGGCCGAAATGGGATTGCAGTAGGCCTTGAAAGAGGCCAGGAATGTCTCCATCACTTTCAATCTCCCTCTAAGAACAAAATGTCAAACTTCACATTCAAAATGGAACTATTTTCCACAAACATTCTGTATGCAGACCTTTCCTTTTGTCTACCAACTAATTCCTATAAAGAAATTTGAGCGTGGAGGGCATTCAATGATCAAGAAATGTCAGAGGACATGGGAAGCAAACCCGTAGAAGACGGCTAGAGAGTAAACAGTTCATCATCTTCAAGATATTTGACATAGAAGTAAATGTTGTGCTTCTCTTGCCCTAACCTAAATAAATTAATGCAGATTATATGTATATATTTATCACGAAGTATCGCAGACATTCAAAACATATAAAAAATAATAAATACCCATGTATCTTTAATCCAGGCTAAAGAATAAAATGGTCTCAATACAGTTGTAAGCCCTATGTACCCCTCAGAGGTTGCATCTCCTCCCTACAGGGATAACTTGTATTCTGAATGGAGCGTTTATCATCCTATATATTTCCTGAAAATTCTATTTCATGCCAAACCTGTGGAGATTATTAACATAATCTTTCCATTTTAAAGCTCTAGGGCACTTTTAACATTGTGCTAAAAATATCTCTTATTGCTCTAATAAGTTAATACTAAAAATATTTTTAGCATAACATGAAGCTTTCGACAGTATATTATTTTAAATGAGTCAATTAATTAGTAGTAAATATCCCAAGCTAAACAATAAACTAATCTGGGAATTCTGTAGATTAAATTGATATATTTTTTTTCTAAAGGATTTTATTGGAAAACACTGTGTTTTTCCAGTACCCATCAACTTCAAGTCAAGTAGTTTTCTTCAATCTAATGAGGGCGCAGCTCCGTGACCCATGTGGGGATCGAACCAGCAACCTTGGTGCTAGGAGCACTGAGCTCTAACCAGCTGAGCCAAATGGCCACCCCAAATTGATAGTTTTTTTTCTATCCTTTTCTAAACTAAAAAAAAAAATCAGCCATTCCAAAGAAGAAGGAATCCTTGGTTACCTGGAGCTCGGCCTAAGCCAATGGCACATCCAGTCAACTGACAGTAGCCAGAATGGAATGCTTTAAAGGGACTCATAACTAAAGGGTGGACCCTATATTGTTTAAGGTGGGTAAAATTCCCAGTGAACTCAGCTTTGTGCCCAACGCTCCCTGCTTATAATTAGGTGTGTTTCAGAGGCGTATGAATGCTTGTGAACCAGCAGGGCACCATTTAATAAATTTCTGTACTGTTACAGTCATCCAAGAGGCCTGTCTGCAAGACACCAAATACTTTTGCCAGAGTGGCAGAACAACAGATGCCCTTAGACAGGGCATTGTTGTAGGCTAGCTCAGTAAAATATGAATGGGTCAAACGAAGCAGTTTATTTTGTAAAGGGCCAGATCAATGATGCATTGTTGGGAATTGGCAGAGAACACAGCTATAGCCCAGCGACTTGGTCTGTTGGTTTTTAGTTCCTAGGACAAAGACCTTGTATTAGTCATTCAAGTCCACAATCTTGTATCTGAAACTGAAATTTCAGGAACTCTGAAAGTTGACAAATTGTTCATGACTCACTCGATGCCAAAACCATATACTGGTCTGAACTCATTTAGTGGCAAGTCCTCACCTAAACTGACATTAGGCGATTTAATGTCTTTATTTAAACCAGTTACTGTGACTATTTATATGTTCACTGAAGAAATATGAACGTATTTGATTAGAGAGGTTTGCTCCAGACCTCCCAGGGGTGCTACATAATATATAGAATTACCATTTTAAAATCCCAAAACTTCTGAATTCTGAAACACAGTTGGCCCTACAGGTTTCAAATTAGGGATTGTTGAACTCTAATGGCTACCCCTGATTTAATAGCTACTGTGAGCGGGGCTGTTAGCCCTCTCACAATTTCATTTGACTCTCACACTGACCCCATAATTGAGAAAAAAAGCATATGTCTGCACCTTCGCCGTTGCATTAGCACACATAATTGAGTGCCGAATAAGATTTTTCCTGTTGCCTCTGATTGCTAGGAAAACCCCAAAGCTGAGAACATTAGGTTCAAACACTGAGGAAAATAGGTGCTCGTACTTTGCACCTTCAATTTTGAAGAAAGCCTTCAGATACGTGCCCTCAGAACTTGCTTAAAAGCAATGCTAGATTTGTTACTCCAACTATCACCCCTATCACCAGCAGCTGCTATAAGACAACCAACAATTCTAAAAGAAGTATCAGGATTGTGAGTTCCCTTATTCTTCCAGGCTTCTTTCATGCTTCTTCTTATCCCAACCACCCAAGCCCAGTCAGGAGGATGCTGAGAGAACCACTGTCGATTCATACATTTGGGAAGTGCCTGCAAGAACAGAGCCTTTTTCCAGCTGAAGTGAGGATTACGCCCTTGACTTGTTCATCTACTCCCTGGGCCTATTTGAGCAAAAGCAAAAGAAACTGAGAAGTGACGAGAAAGGAGGAGAGAGAGGACGGTTGGTCGAGGAACAGCCTGCACCTTTGCTAAAGGAAAACAGTGGGTTGCCTCAGAGATGACACTGTTTTAGGCTTAGCTGGTAAGACATGAATGTGTCCATCACAGTGCTGTTGTTGTTTTGTTTTTTAATTAGTCAGATTTCCACGAGACATGGAAAGAATGTGGGAGTTTCTCTGGCCAAGAGTACAGTGAAAAGGATTGTACAAGCAGGCTGGAGCTATCTTGAGGGCACCCCACTCAAGAGGGCTGCCTGTGGGGCAAGAGAACCCTAACATCAGGGGGAAAGAAGGAGTTGATGGACTTTAAAAGACATCAGGTTGGTTTATCCCAAATCGGAGACTTAAGCAGTGGGGAGGGCTCTTACAGAGACCCCCAAAGAACCCTTGTGTATGTTCCACTGGGTGTCTGTTCCACTTAGGGCACCTACAGGCAAGAGAGGACAACAGCACCAGCTAAGTCAAAAGGCATTTGCCCCTTTTCACCGCCCTCACCCTCGCCACAATACACAGTGGAGAAAAGGATGGAGGGGTGTGTGTGCACATGGCCTCCCTGTTAGGCTTCCCTCCCTTTGATGTCCACTGTTACCCCCATGCCACCCTCCATCCCCTCCCATCCTTTCCTCCACCCCTGACAGAGACAGCGTTGTCCTCCCTCTCCGGCTCCAGCATGAACAAAAGAACATTGTTTCTCTCAGTACAGCCAAGCAGGCTGGAATTTTCCAAAGAAACATGACTGAAGACAAAGGGTCGTAAGCAAGGAAAACACAAAGTTCGTAAGTAGAGTCAAGCGAAGAAAGTACAGGTTTCCAACCCTCAATAACTACACAGTGCCAGGCTCTCACCTGTTGTGTCTACACCCTCTCAGAGAGTCCTGCCCAGAGAGACTCTATTTCAGATCATCCACAACCCTTCTCTCCACACCTTTCTTTGCCCTCATGCCTTCTCGGAGGATGGTTTGAAAGACACTCTGACTGAACAATGGGTGATACATACATGGATACAGAAACACTATACTTTCTTAGCTTTTGAGTCAGACACACCTGAGTGACTTTACAAGAGTTATTTTAGCTTTCTGAGCCTTATGTTCTCTCATCTACATAGCACCCATTTGGTAGAGTTGTGAAGTGCTCCCATAATATTTGCATACGGTAAGCGCTCAGAAACGGTCTGCTATCGTTATCATTATTCAGTGTAGGAAGACAATGCCAGATCCTTTCAAAACCGCCCAACATTGTCTCTCCCTGTATTTGTGCCTCCATTCACCCATTCTTTCTCACATTCCTCCTACCCTCATGGGTAGGTGAAGCTTATTTCCGCATACCTGTATGTACCCAACAGGTTTCCCTATTAATTTGAAAAAATTGTATCATAGATTTACTGGAATAAATCATAGCAAACTCATCAATCCATTCATAGGTAAAGCTTGGCTTCTTTACCTAAAGTTCTAGCCTGGCGTCTGGACTACGGGCCCTTAGTACCAATGACACGTTACCGCATCCCAGGGCTAGCTGCACGTTTCTGTCTGTTTCGTTTCCGAAGGGCGTCTTCATTTCCAAAGCCCAGATGATGGACCTGGTCAAGGTCAGCTAGTCATCACACTTTCTCCAATTCACACAGCTCCTGTTGGATTCACACCCTTCTCATCCCATCCAGGCATCAGACAGGCCCAGGCTCAAAACCTGGCTCCTACTAAATCACTAACAGTTAAGTGCTTAATCTTTCTAAACTTCAGTTCACTGTTTGTGGAATGGTGACTAGGAAATCTCCCTAACGCGCTTTGAAGATTAAATGAGAGAATGAAAGTCAAGCACTTAAGGCAGAGACTGGCCCACAGTACCACCGGCACAATAAATGGTGGCTGACATCATCACTCCAAGTTTATAATATCATGATTACTTTACATGAACAATTAAGTGGACAATTTATTATCAAAAGATAAAAAAAGAACTTTGTTGGACATAGTTCTCACCTACATAGAACCTAATTAATGAAACAGCTGTTTTCAACCTTGAGGTTTCATAAGAGTCACCAGTTTACCTTTGAACCCTGATAAAAGTCCTACTCACCTTAGATAGAAATAAAAATAGCACCTTTATGGACCTGGGTACTATTGGTTTCCTAATTATGGTCTATCTTTATTGCCAGCTCCAATCACATGATTAAATAGTTTCTCTGCATTTATTGTTCTTGGAAACCTATCAGTTAAAGTATTTGACTCATGATTAATGTGTTTACCATTTCACACTCACATTTCCTAGCTGGAGCCCCGAGCCCCAGTGCCCTTCATTTCTATCCAAAGTCCCTCCTGCAAAATACAGCCATTTCTGTTCCATAGTAGTAGCTAAAATGTTTGTTAAATAAATGAACCTGCAGGCAGAGGAGGGCTAAATGCCCCTCATGTTACCATCTTGTCTGAGCAATGAGTGGCTGATGAACAGCAGACATGGCACACTTTATTTGAAATATACTAGTTGGAAGCATTACACTGAGCTTCAGAGTCAGACACACCTGGATTGGAGGTTTGGCTCTGTGTGACACTGGAAAGGTTCATGAATCTCAGAGTCTCTGTAACGATGGGGATAATGATAGCACTTACTTCCTTGATTGTTGGGAGGATTAAACAAGTTAATCAATGAGAAGTGCAGAGCTTTTAAGAGACAGTTTCCTGGCTGTTGACCTCACATTGTCCTTGGGGTTGCCCAATCATCGCTTTCTTATGTTTGCTCACTATTTAGTTTCTGACCAGGGGATCTGTCGGCTAAATCACTTATGGAGTATTATGTTTATTTCTGAGCATTTAAAGAGGACTTTGACCAGGATTATAACAGTCAGAAACCTGAATGTGAAACATGGACTTTTTGACATTAGGTAAAAAGTAAGGAAATGTGAGTAAATGGTGGACTTTGGTTAATGATATTGGTTCATTAGCTCTGACAAATGTGCCATAACAATAGGAGAAACTAGTTGCAGGGTAAATGGGAACTCTGTAAAATTATCGCAACTTTCCTATCAATCTAATACTATTCTAAAATTTAAAAAGACAATTAACTGTTAAAAATATCTATCCATTTCAAAACTATAAAAAGTCAAGAATTGTATGTATGCTTATAATTTATTCCTGTGTGTACATAATAAGAAAATATCAGAGGGCCAGCCGAGTGGTGCATTGGTTAAGAGTTGGCTTGGGACACCAGCTCTGAGCAGCAGGGCCGCAAGTTTGGATCCCACATGAGGGCCAGTGACACTGTGCCCTCTACAGCTAAGATGGTGAATAACAGCTGGAACTAGAGCTGGGCTGCCATGAGTGGCCAGTGACGGCTTCGGCTGCAGTGGAGCTGCAGTGGGCTGCCGTGAGCTACCGTTAGTGGCTGGCAACCAGCGTGAGCGGCCTGTAGCCGGCGTGAGCTGCCAAGAGCCGCCATGAGCAGCCGTCCAATGGCCCGCAAGTGACTGCCTCACCTGGGAAGAGCACAATGATCATAATACCAACATGGGCCAGTGAAGCGACATTCTCCACAACTAGACTGAAGAATAAAAAGGATAGCAACTTGTCTGTTCCCCTCCCCCAATTCCCCAATAAAATCTTTAAAAAAAAAAAAAAGAAAGAAAGAAAGAAAATATCAGAATAAAAACAGAAAGAAAATTTTTAAATAGACTTTCAGCCAAGAACAAGGAACACTTTGGTGTGGTGATGAAATTGATCACTTTCTTCAAAAATTTGCAGGTCTCTTTGGTGTGGAAGATGAGATATATGCTATTGTATATAATGCCCAAGAAGGAAATAATGAGCAGAAATTACAATGACCCAGTTTCATCTTAGGTGGTGATTAAAGCTATACACACACACACACACACACACACACACACACACACACACAAATGGGCACACTCTGAAGTAGTACACGCATATGACCTCTTTCAAAGCTGCTCATGGAGAGGATAGATGACCACCCATCAGGGGGATGTTGCAATGAGTAGGTAGGAAGTTGCACTTGATAAAACTATATATATTTATTGAGTGCTTCCTTATCATACGTCCAGCTGTTCTACTTTACTCTTGTCTATCCTTTGGGCACATTAAGTTTCAGATTTGGGAAGGACTTCAGAGACCATTTAGTTCTTACCTGGTGCATGGATTTCCGACAATCTTCTTGGCAAACACATTACTAGGAATCCCACTTGTTGGGCTTAAGCCTTACTCTTTGTTCTTTCTAACACTGGCTCAAGATCCTCATCTCAGGCTTTCCGTTTTGACAACCTGTTTGGACACATTTCTCTGGCTCTTAGAACGTGCACAGATTTGTTCTCGCCCTCCTGCCAGTAGAGTCCCAGAGACCTGCTAGGCAACAAGCAACAGAAAAACATTTATCAGTGCCTGGCTCTGGGGCTGACATCCAATCTCAGTAATTATTTTCATGCAACACTTATAATCAGGCCATGGCCTTTCACGCCCTTGTACATTTGCACAAATGGATCCTGAGAAATGCAACTTGAAAAATGCATTCTGACTCACAAAACAGATCCACTGCACTGAACCATAATGTACCACACACCCTATTTAAAGTCAAACTGATTGAGCCTTAGCGCCTTCTGATTCACATCTTCCAAGTCAGACCACAGATAAGCTAACAATTTTGCAGACTCATGTACATGTGTTCTACAGACAGGACAACAGACTCTTCCAATAGCTCACCTTGTTTACAAATGCAGACCAACTTCTGCCTAGACCACACTTACCTAACTGCCACCTAAGACCATCTGATGATAAATTGCAGCCTCTAAGTGACCTTCCCTAACTCCTCCCTTTTGAGACATCATGATGGCTGTGCTCTGCCTTGCTCAATATGTATATTCCCAGTTTCAGGTGATCAACACGTTCCCCGAGTGACCTCTGATTAGGGAGTTTACAATTCTTTTGCCTGGTTATGTCTATTTTTTTCTTGTTTGTCTAGCACACACCTACTCATGCTTCAATAATCCATTTAAACGTCACTACAAATGTTCCCTGGTTCCTTCTTCATCTCAGTCTTCAGCACCATCCATTACCCCATTTTTTGTGTTTCCCAGGGACTTGGCTCAGACTTCCATTAGCTCTCCTCGCACTATATTTTCATTCTTTAGTTTGTCTGCTCATTCTCTCCACCTTTCCTTAGGGCAATGCACTTTTTTGCATCTTTGTATATCCAGTATCTGCCCTGATCCTGGTCACAGGATAGGCACTGAATAAATGTTACTTAAACCCAGATTATTATTCATAACAAAACCACAAACAGAGCCTTAAGAGATACGTGGATTAATTATTCTTTTTTGGCCATTATCTATACATGAGGAAGCCTCATATAGAACAAATCTCTATGATGCCTACTTCTTTGTGGTAAGAAGTGTCTACATAATTGTGTACTGGGTGGCCAGTAGTGATACAAGATTACAGGGACCCAGGAGATGGGCGTGGCTAATACTGTTAGCAATTCTATTTTGCAAAGAGGAAAATCAACCACATTAAACATTTTCATTGTTTAAGATTCTTTTAGTTATTAAAATAATAAATGATATATACCAGGGGTGCCAAAAAATGTATACACATGACTTGTATTCATCTTTTGTTATCAGTATATGTTGAATATTACAATTTTGTTACAGTTTTTTCCTTTCTTAAGATGTATATACATTTTTTGGAACCCTGTGTATATACTCACTATAGATAAAGCTAAAGTCCTCCTAGAACACTATCTCCATCCTGATCCTAGCCCTTCTTTCATAGAGGTATTCGTTGTTATCAATTAAGCGTGCATCCTTCCATATTATTTCTAGGCATTTGCATAAGTAGGGAAAATATAATACTGCTTTGTGTATGTGTCTAATATAAATTTAATCATCAGTAAATGTCTTTAGACCTTTATAAACATGAAGTTTTGCCTATGAGATACCAATGGTAAAAAAATATATAAAAGACGTTCATTTAATTGACTCTGCTATTTAACCTATGTCTAAGTAGAAACGTTAAGAATTAAGCATATGCAGTGTGTGTGTGTATTTTACATATAATGTATAAATACTTATATTAATAAATATAATATGTATTACATTAACTTTATGTCCCCCAAAGATTATGACTGATTTTCAATATAGCTCAAGGGAGTGTTATGAAGATTACCATGATAATTCATAACACTATTTCAGCTGTTTAGAATGCAAAAACTAAAAATAAAGCAGTAAGCTTCAAGTGATAAAAAACACCTAAATGAGCAAAAGCCATATATTGTCTTTAGCAGAAAATTAATTATTACTTTATCCACAAAAGGCTTGCAGCTCATCACAAAGTACATATTCAACACTAGAGAAATAATACATGGAGATATCATTTGTTTCTCAGTTACCTGCATAAGACTCTAGTTGCCTGCATAAATTGGTCATCATTATATGTAGAATTTTATATTTTACAGTAGGAAAATCACATTCATGCTCAATAATTTTATTTGAGCACCAACTTGAACTTTTTCCAACCAAACACTGAGAATATACTTCTGAAATGTGTGATGAAAAAATATCAAGAAATTATGAATTGATGTATTCACAGTTGGAAAGTGTTTGTGGTTGTGTGCTATATTTGCTAATAAATTGTGCTTTAAAATCTGCAAAAAACTTTTAGAAATTCAATTAATTTGCACATTAATAAGCATTCCAGGAAATCACCAGCTCAATATTGAAAAGTAATATGAATAAAACATAGAGTCAATAACACTTTGCTTATACAGCCCCTACCTTATGAGTGATGGTGTTGTGTGTCCTAAAGGTGGCTGGAATAGGCAAGGTACATTCATACCCATCTAAGAGTTCATTTTCTTTCCCACTTGTCCATCCTAAGAGAGGCTCAATGTAATCAATATCCTTGCTATTATCTTTGTGATATCAAATACAGTGATGTTTTAATGACATGTCTTAAGAGGGGTGATTTTTACCAAGAGATCAGAAACCAGGCTGGAGGGAGGCTGCAGTGAAGTTAATCCCTGGGTTCTGTCCAAGACTGTATTACTCAGGCTTCTCTAGAAAAATAAAACCAATAGAATATATACATATACAGGGCCGGCCGAGTGGCGCGATGGTTAAGAACTGGCTTGGGACGCCAGAGGGCCCCGGTTCGGATCCCACATATGAGGGCCAGTGACACTGCCCTCTACAGCTAAGATGCTGAACAACAGCTCAACCTGGAGCTGGGCTGCCATGAGTCGCCGGCGATGGCGTAGGCTGCAGCCCCTGTGGCAGTGGGTTGCCATGGGCTACCGTGTGTAGCCAGCAGCCAGCGTGAGCGGCCAATAGCCGCAGTGAGGGGCCGTCCAGAAGCCGGCGACTGATCTGCCTCACCCGGGAAGAGCACAATGATGGTGCCAAATTGGGCCCATGAAGCAACATCCTCCACAACTAGACTGAAGAACAAAACGACAGCAACTTGTCTGTTCCCCTTCCCCCAATTCCCCAGCACTGTTCCCATCCTCCCAATTCCCCAATAAAAATCTTAAAAAATAAAGAATATATACATATACATATATACATATATATGTGTGTGTGTGTGTATGTATATATATGGAGAGAGAGAGAGAGAGAAAGAGAGATTTATTTTAAGGAGTTGGCTCAAGCAATTTTGGAGGCTGGCAAGTCCAAAATCTGCAGTTCAAATCCAAAGATCATCAGGCTGAATGCCTAGAAAAGGGCCAATGTTGCAGTTCAAGTACAAAAGCCTTCAGCTGCCAGAATTCCCTCTTGCTTAGGAGAGGTCGGTTTTGTGTTCTATTCAGGCCTTCAACTGATTGGTTGAGGCCCACCGACATTATGGAGGGCAATCTCTTTACTGATTTAAATTTTTCTTTTTTTAGATTTTCTTTTTTTTTTTTAATTGGGGAATTGGGGGAGGGGAACAGACAAGTTGCTGTCCTTTTGTTCTTCAGTCTAGTTGTGGAGGACGTTGTCCCACTGGCGCATGTTGGTATTGTGATCATTGCGCTCTTCCCAGCTGAGGCAGATCGGTCGCGGGCCATGGGATGGCCACTCACGGGGGCTCACGGCAGCTCATGCTGGCTGCAGGCCACTCACGCTGGCTGCCAGCCACTCACCGTAGCTCACGGTGGCCCACTGCAGCCCACACCGTCGCCGGTGACTCACGGTAGCCCAGCTCCAGGTTGAGCTGTCGTTCACCATCCCAGCTGTAGAGAATGCAGCGTCACTGGCCCTCATGTGGGATCCTAACAGGGACCCTGCTGCGCAGAGCTGGCGTCCCAAGCCAACTCCTAACCAACGCTTCACTTGGCCGGCCCATTTACTGATTCAAATTTAATCTCATTCAAAACACCCTCACAGAAATATCCAGGATCATGTTTGACCACATATCTGAGCACCGTAGCCCCACTAAGCTGACACATAAAATTAATCATCACTAGAGAACTTGACCACTATGGCAGAAAGGGGCCTGGGGCCTCCCAAAAGGAAAGCGGCTCATGAGAGATCATTCTCAGATCTGTGAGAATCAATTAGCCTTTGCTTTCAACATGAAGCCTGCTGGTCCTGAGAAGCTCCTCTAAGTACAGCTCCAGCCCTGGATCTCTTCTTTTAAAATCACTGTTCAGCAGATAAATGATAAAAGATTTTAAAACAAAACAAAACAAAACAAAACAAAAAACCCCTCCCACTTATTATCTCATTTACTCTTACAGTAACCTTGCCAAGCACATTTTATTCTCCTCATTTATTCTAGAGAAAATCAAAGCTCAGCAGGTAGAGTGCCTGAGGCCATGCAGCTTTTAAGTAGCAGAGGTAGTACCAACTCCAGGTTTTAAATACACTATAAATTTCTTTCATACTGTTGCTCCCTAGAGTAACAACTGTCCTTACTTCAACACCACCTTCATGGCCATGGGAGGTTGTGTTGGAGGTCTGTGGCAGACTGTTAATTGCCTACCTAATATCCATTCTTACCTTCTTCCTGAGTAACAGAATTATCTTTTTTTTTTTCTTTTCCAGGCAGCAGTGTGCCCAGTTAAAAGAGTACAATTTTCTACCCATGTGAACAAGTTCTGGTTCAACCACCCCCTTCCTGCTTCTTGTCTGGAATGTGGACCTGATGTTTCCAACATAAACAAGGGTAAGTAGTCTGATCTTTGACTGTGGTCACTAGCACATGGAACAGACTGGAAGAACAGAGGGCATAACCCTAGTAAATGTTTTCCATAAATTTTAATTTTAAAGTAACTTTAGCTTTACAGTGAAGGGGGGCAGAGTTTGCCACCCCAAGATATGCCACTTTGGGGTACTGATTATTTTAGGCTGGTTAATTTTAGCAAACAGCAGACATGGGAGAATCTCTGCAAAACTAAATAGAAGTTCCTTTTTGTACAGGATATTTACATTTGAAAGGGAAATCTCCATTGGTCAGTTTCCCCTTCACCGTCCTTGGAGAAGACAGGATTTAAATCTGCATAACAATCCTACCCTTGTTTGCTGTGCTTTTCCTGGTAATCTATAACTGACTATCCACTCCCAACACCTTCTTTTATCTTTAGCTGAAGGTGGTATTTAAGCTGATGGCTTCTGCCATTTGGGCGAGTTACTCAGCGTTCCTGGGTCTCTCTCAGGTATACGTACAGGAAGTATACATATTATTAAACTTCAAAATGTTTTTCTTCTGCTAATCTGTCTCGTGGTAATTTGATTTGAAGTCCAGTCAGAAGAACTTGAAGGGTAGAGGATAACTTTTCCTCCCTAACACCAGCTTAGAACATTCTGGACTTTTATTGTGTGATAAAAGTAAGTTATTTTTAAAACCATTTTTAATTTACATGTTTACTTCCACCCAAAAATGTCTTAACTAATATTTATTCTTAAAGTCATGATAGTTTGCCAAAACATACTGACATGAATATACGGACTGACGATTCAAGTTGCCTTTCACACAGTTCATGGTATATACTTGGTTATTTCTCAGTCCACTTACTTTGATGTTACAGAAACACAGTCCTGAACCAAAGGTGTACTTGTCATTTGTTGAGATTTTAGTAAAATGTATGTAGAACAATGCTCTGTGAAAATATTACATATCCTTGGTGACAAAATTCACCCACCCCAACATTAATGCAATTTTTGTCCTTCATACTTCTATAAACATAAGGCAGAATGCCTGTTGACATTGATTTGTTCATGAACATTTATTTGAACATTTGTTCATGTGTTTCTTAGAAAAAAATAGTTTTTTGGCTTTCTTTATCATTGTGGATAAAATGGTTTGTGGAATGTAACATATAAAAAGACTCATCGCTATTAAGAGCAAAAAGTAGTGATAATAATTCAAAAAGAAAAAATTGGCTTCCATTTTTTGTTCATGCCACTCATTCTCATGTAATCACAAACTATAATAAAAAAATATAAGTATTTAAACCTGAGCTCATCTCAGGAACATTAGCAAAAAGAATCTTTTGCATCTACTCTCAGCTAGAAAAGTTGCAAAAACCTATTGTCTTTTATAAGCATCACAATTATTGGTTTAGGCAGAACAAAATATGGAAAGGATATTAAATGTGTTTGGGAATGGGCTTCAGGGTCAGGTTTATCTATCCTGAGGCCATCACTAAATAAATTTGGAGTTCAAATATCAAAAATTGACTAAATCAACCTAGTGTGGTAGCCTTTCCTTTCTGTCGGGGAGGAAAAATTATCCTCTACCCTTCAAGTTCTTCTGACTGGACTTCAAATCAAATTAACACAAGACGGGTGTGCAGAAGGAAAACATTTTGAAGTTTAATAATATGTATACTTCCTGTATACCTGGGAGAGACCCAGGAACACTGAGTTACTCACCCAAATGGCAGAAGCCATCAGCTTAAATACCACTTTCAGCTAAAGACAAAGGAGGATATTGGGAATGGACAGTCAGTTATAGGTTACCAGGGAAAGCACAGCAAACAAGGGTAGGATTGTTATGCAGATTTAAATCCTGTCTTCTCCAAAGACAGTGAAGGCAGGCTGGTACCAGAGGGAAACTGTCCAATGGAGATTTTTCTTACAAATGTAAATATCCTTTACAAAGGGTTACTTGTACTTGGTTTTCAGAGCTTCTTCCATTGTCTGCTGTTTGTTAAAATCAACCAGCCTAAAATAATCAATATCCCAATGAGGCTTACTTTGGGGTGGCGAACTCTATTCCCCTTCACTGGCTTTTTTGCAATTTCTTGATCTTTACTCTCATTGTCACAAGATGGCCTCCTGAGCTCCGAGCATCACATCTTCACACCATCACGTTAAAAACAGAAAGGCTGAGAGTGGGGGATGAGGAAAAACTTTTCATTCTTTTCTCCTTTCCCAGAAATTCCCAGCAGGCTTCCCCTTCCGTAGCAGGCCAGAACTGGGGCCCCAAGGGAGGCTGAGAATGCGAGTACTTGGCATTTTTTTTTGCCTCTACTGGGGGAGACAGCCCTTTCAGCAAGGAAGATGGGAGAGTCGGTGTGACCTTGGGAAGACAGCCAACAGTGTCTGCCCCTGGGACCTTGTAGCTATGGTCACTGTATGTGCCTTGCTGAGTTCTTATGGCCATTGAACTAAAATGCGGAGTGTGCAATGTTACATGAAGCAGGAGGACGAGGAGAGAGTAGAAAACATGTGGCTGGCATAGAAAGGCAGCCTGATGAATGGGTAACCTGCATGAATCAGAAAAGCTGTAGACTATCCCTGGCCCACAAAACTATTCAAATCAGCAGGACAAAACTGCCAGGTTAATAAGCTGAATACTGAACACTAAATACTGAGAGTGCCCTCGGAATTCCTCACTGGATCTTTTCCCCATTCTCTGAAGCCTCACACGTATTGAAAGTGATCTTTCTGTTGGGGTTTCCCGTACTAAAGGTTTGACTGGAAGTTTACTCATATTTATTCGCTCATATTGTTAATCATGCGATCCCTTGCATTGCCCTAGGATGAGGGTCAGTAGGTAGTTAGGAATTCACAGTTAGAAATCTAGATGTGAATGGAGAGAGCATTGTTTATGCCACTTATTAAAGATAATATGATGTCTCATTTGCATTTATTCATGAGGACACCCACCCTTACAGGATCCAAAAAAAAAAAAAAAAGCCATGCCAGGTTTTCATTTCATTCAGTAGAATTCCATTCTTCCCAGCAGCCTATTTCAGAACGATTCTCATTATTTCCATTAGAACAAAAGAGTTAATGCACAGCAAAGCGGGGAGGGGGCTTGCCTGGTCATTGTCTATTGTAAAGTGTAGACAAACATCTTTTGTTTTGTTGTTGTTTTTAATAGAAGCATGATAATAAACATCCTAACCAAATGTAAAAGGCAGGCATTTGAATATTTTTAATTAGAAGGACTAGTGCCTAGTGCCACATTTAGTCAGATCTAGAGTTCCAATTTCAGGCTTAAATCATAAATGCGGGCATTATTGCCTTTTACAATACACCATTGATAGAACACCAACTTTAAAGCCAATTAAAGGTTGGCAATCTTCCTACTATTGGCAAAGTAACACTTGTTAACAGTTCCCCTTGTGACACGTTTCAGCATAATCACTGATTTCTGGAAACCTTATTTAGCACTTACGGATATTTTGAAATCTCTAATGAATTTCTTTTTATAGACATTGTTACGTTTTACTCTAATTTTTTAAAGGTGTTCAGGTAGTTTAATTTTATACACTCAGATGGTGCGTGTACTCAGATATTTATATGTGAAGGACAAAATGTTAGAGTATGTAGAACTATATAAATAAAAGTTTGCTCATAATACTCAGATTTTTAACGGTTCCATTTCTGAAATCTAATTGTATCCAAATTCATTCAGAAAAACTTCACATTAGAATCTGAATACGCAGAGAACTATTCTTCCTGTTTGATAAATTCCAAGTTCTTGTCATTTGGTTAAAAAACAGTGAGAATAAGTAAATTCTTTCATGGTTATTTACTTAAAATAAAAGTGTTTTGGAGGCTAGTAAAATCTTTTTTATATTTCATATGGAAATAATTTGACAAGGTTGGCAAAGATGTGACAAACAAATGAGCTAAGAACATTCAAGTTATTTTAGTCTTGAGTTACTAACACTGAACAGAGAGCTTGTTTTCACCAACTAAAGAACAGCTTGATTATATGCTATGCAAATGATAATGCAAAAATAAGCAATAGCTGGTTTTCACTTAGGCTTTGTGTTCTGGCATGCTTCAAATAGATAATATTAATTCAAGATGACGTGCTGCATCTGGATAGTCAACATTAAAAATTGGATAACATTAAAGTAAGATTATAGAAGGCATCTAATATTCAATATTAGCAATAGATAATATTAATACAAGATGATAAAATACATCTCAATATTGACAGTAGATTGATTCAGGTGCATAATTTAAAATGTGTTTCTTTTTAGCCATCTATTCCTTGACCCACATAGCGTTTACATCAGGACTAAATATCAATGTAAACGTTTAATTGTCCTCTTTTTTGCTTTTGTAAAAAAAAAAAAAAACACCAAAAAACTCTACGGTTGTTATCATTGCAACTTTAGTTAAGTACGTATTGTTTAATTTGACTTAATAAGTGGAAAATGTTTTCCAAAGAAATGGCTCATTGCTTAGGGATAAGTTTTTAAAAACTTAGAATAAGATGTAATTATAAAGTTTATAAATTATATTTATAATGGTAAAAAAAATCAGAAACAACCCACGTATATAAAAATTAAAGTTTGATTAAATAAATTATATCTTTACATTGGTGTAGCAGAGACACGCCTATCCATATCAATAAACCTTTATTTCTTACTGACCTCCTGATTCCATTCAGGGAGGCGTGGGCATGTTAATGTAAGAATGTCTAAACCTGAAGAGAACTTTTATAAGAGTTTATTTGAGCCAAACTGAGGACTTGCTGGAAAGCAAGATCTCAGATGCTCTGGAGAATGACAGTTTTACAGTTCCTTTTATACATTTGGAAATAAGGAGGGGCCGTAAGGAAGATTTACACGAAGATGGAAGAAAGCAAGGTGGGGGAATCTCTATAATCGGATCATATGATAGTTAACAATATCATGTGCTCCCTTGAAGGTGGTTATGCCTCAGAGGGGTCTGAAAAAGAGGATTTCTCTGGCATTTCAAAGGAGTGTTCACCTAGATGCACAAGTACAATGGACCCAGCTGGCTTAAGGCAAAGATAAGCCTTTTACTAAAGAAGTTATAGGCTTGGGTGTGGCTACCCACCATAACCTGCCCAATTAGAAATTTGTGATCAGATCACCCTGTGAGGTTTCTTTCGGTCACTGAACTTCTCAGCTTTATTACAGAGCCCGTTTTTCGTTCACAGGCATGAAAGCTGTACAGTCGCACAAGGACCCCTGCCCAGAAGAGCCCTATGCTTAGCTAATTCTCTATTGTTGCTATTTTGAAATGCTTAATTTTGTCTTTGAAGTTGTGTTTTGTAAGGGAGTTCTGATAGAACATCAGAGTATGTGTGTGAGAAGGGAGGTATAGGCAACATGCTTATTGCTCCATTTGCATATAGCTCCATCAGCTCAGAATTCCTGTGGCCCTACAATGAGCCAGAGTTCAGCAAGACTCAAAACAAGGACTAGGAAAGTGTGTTACATCTAAAAGTGATTAAGCTGGGTCCCTGACACCCCTGGGAGGCCACACTTCCCATTTGAACCAGAACCAGAAAGAAGGCAATGGCATTCCTAGAAATCTGACAATTAAGGAACCCTGTTGTATCATTTCTTACTCATGTACTTCCTCTAGTAGTCAACAACTTATCCTGAAAATGATGACATAGAAGGAAAAGGAAAGATAGACAACCCATAGTTCCTTTTCCTTTTAGTCCTTCTTACTCATCAGTAAGCTGATGGTGGAGAGTGTTGGTAGAATGTATGTGTATCAGGAAGTGAACTAAAAACAATTGATTCCATTCTGGGCAGCGTTGATACTGTTTGAGTAATAAAAAAGTACAGATGCATGTGCATGATAAGAAATACGAATTATGTGATTTCAGAGATTCTGTATACAAGTTAAATGTTCTTATATTTGCATTTAGAACTGGCAAGAGTATAAAGATGAAGGGTAAAATTCTTGCAATTTATTAAAATGTTTATCCTTTTGTGACTTAGAATGACATTACATAGAAAATAAAAAACACCATGACAAGTTAAGAGAGGGACCTCAAAAGAAAAATCTTTCTATTTTAGTACTTTTAATGGGCCTTTCCCCTACTTTTTAAACGAGAAGCCCCATGTCTTCATTTTGCACTGGGCCCTACGGTTATGTAGCCAGACTTGCCTTTGTGGAATAACACGCCATCTGTGAACTGCCTACTTCTGTGTTTAAATCACTGTTAATTTTGTTTTGCCCAAATCTAATCCTAAGTGGCACTTATAGTACGCAGTGTACCACCAAATCACTGTTAAAGAAGGATAGTTGATTATTTGCAAAATGTACTTCTGTTAGGTTAAAAAAGAGTGGGTTATACACAGTATGTGACATTTTTATTTTTTTTAAAATACAAACACATACACATAGGGGAAAAAAAAAAAAGACCAGAAATAAATACACCAAAATATTCACAGCATCTATCTCTAGAAGTTTATTTCTAGGGACTGGAATTGTTGATGATAGTTATTTTCTTTGTGTGTGTGTGATTCTCTGTACTTTCCAATCTTCATAAAATGAATAAGCAAATAATTTTGCTTATTTATGGCTTTTTTAATTAGATAAAATTTAGAAAATGTACAAATGAATTCTGAACTGGTATGAAATTGACCATTAAATCTAGAAGCTGTGTAAAACTCGGCCTCATGTCATTTCATACAGTTTGCTTAATTGGGGGTTTTTCAAATTATAAAATTAATAAAGGCTGGTTGTAACAGCTGAAGCAATACAAAGTGATATAAAAAGGAAACCAATTTCACCTCTCCATTCTATCCCTGTCATCTGTGTAAGGTAAACGTATTAAAAGATTGACATGTATCTTTTCACAAATTGTGTGGAATAATCAAACCTACATAATTTGTTCATCACACAGACACACATACACAGGGGGGAAAAAAGAAAGAGAGAGAAATTGATTGATTGAATTTTGGGTTTGTTTTCCATGAAATAGAATCCTACTATACACATTACTCCACAGCTTATTATTCTCACCTCATATATCATGAACTTGTCTACAAAAGATATAAATTTAACTTTATCATTTTCCTTATTCCTCTATACATACATAGAGACACATATCATTTTATATCCCATTTTACCCATCTCATTTTGGACCTTGGAGGTGTCCTTTGAAGTATAATTTATGAAACATGCCTTCTGTTAAGCTGTTGGGGGCAGGAGGTGGTTTGTGTGAGTTGGATGTTGCTTCTGAGTGAGCTCACTCTTCATCAGAAGCGCATGGAAGGAAACGCTTTGAATTTGTGTTTCCAAAGGTGGTCCATTCCCCACCCACATGTTTTCTCCTTGCCTCTACTTCCTTATTCCACATTTCATCTTACGTGTCTAGTCAGTCCCCTGGTACGCAATTTGCTTTTTAATGCATCATTCATCCTCTTACTCTTTAGAGGGAAACTAGATTTGGTGACTTGAAGAAGTAAGCCAGTATATCGTTTAACATTTGTTAGTTTAACCTTAGAAGGCTAGGGACACTTTCAGAAGCTTTCAATATCGCAGTACCTGCTGAGGCGTGGAGGGACTTGAAATAGACCACGTTGACATTTCAAAATTCAGGTTATTCCCACACGATACTGAAAACAGATTTGTAAGGCATTGTCTCAAAACTGACCAATGTGGGGGTTTGTGACAAAGTCTTGGTGAATTTCTCAGTGACCTCAGTGTCCTTATTAGCATGAGACAAGTTAAAAGGCGGTTCTGTCTATTTATTCTCAAGTGCACATGCACACACTTAACTGAACTTAAATCTTCATTTAATCTGAACTGGCGAAGAGTTACTCTACAAACCAATGGTTCTCTTACCATTTTAAAATATATTGCATGGATAATTAAGTTGTTTCTTCTTGGTAACAAGTTCACCATTGCATCACTATTGATAATGAATATACACCTTCTTAATTTTGCTTATTTATGGCTTTATCATCACACACAATTATTTATTGTACATTGACTGTGCTCTGCAGTCTCTGCTGATGAGACTAGAAAATGTTCCTATCACCACAGGGAATACATAATTATCCTCTGGGGACTTTTTTCTAGGAGAAAAAAAAATTGTTGGCGTTTTTTACTCCCCAAATGAGTGGACAGAAAAATCTTTACAGGACGCAAATGTAAAACATAGATGAAACAGCCATGACATTGAAAATCTTGTGAAAACAAGAGAAACCCCTCAAATTCTACAGCTAGAATATCTTTCTGAAAGCTAGATTTTTGTCAAAGAGACAGTTGGGCCAATGTGTTGCTTTAAGTAACACTGCAGATAGAAAATAAAAATTAAACACAGAAAACTGAAATTAAAATGAACCCGCTGCTCCAAATGTATATCAAGAAATTATTATTTCTCCTCGAACCAAGGTTATGCCAGGCTAAATGTAGTGATTAAAGGGGGCCTTGTCCTCAAGGCCTGGCCTGGCCCGAAGCAAGCTTGTGCAATAGAAGTTTGTCCCTGGCACACTCGCTCTCCAAACAGCCTTTTGCCCTTTGTAGTCACCTCTCTGCCTCTCTCCCTTTTGCTCTCAGGGTGGGTCTCTGTGTCCCTGGCTAAATTTTGCTCTCAGTTGGCAGCTAATTAATGGGTAAGAAGTTAGGTTTGTGGAGAAAACTGGGCTGCTAAGTGTTTACAATGTCTTTATATGTTTTAACATTTTTCAGTTATTAGAAACAGGGAGGAAAATTCTGGTTGTAGGAAAATCAGTTTGGCTCTGGGTCAGTAAACCCGTCTGGCAATTTAACAGAAGCAGTTAATTAATTTTGCATCGTATTGTGTTCAGTGACCCTAAGGTATCTGAGCAGCAGAGATGGAAGAGGGGGAGATAAAAGTTAGTAGTGCTTTTGCAATTTTCTTTTTCCTAGGGTAGAAACAGTCATGGGACCTACCAGAGTCTGGAAATTTTATTTTTTTGATATGGAGGGGAGGAGGGAAACCACCACCAGGAGAAGTGTAAGCAGAAAGTTTTGGTCATGCTGGGGTTCAAATATAGGCTTAATAGGCTTAAATATTGGGAAAAGAGAGTTTAAGCACCAGCTACTTCCTACCTCCAGCATAAACAGGCTGAAGGATGCCGGGACGAAAAGCTTTAGTATGTCCTCTGGCCAAACTCTATATTTAACAAGGAGAAACCCACATTTGATTAGACTCACGAGTAAAAAAGGTTAACATAAGAAAAACGTTAGCTTAGTTAAAAGTATGAGTTTTTACTAAGATGTCATGTTCTTTTACATCCTTCTTTTAAATGGGACATTTTTCATAGTTAATTATAGCTATAAGTTATAACAATTATATTTTCTTAATGAAGAGTTGAAATTGCTCGAGGTGGTTTCCTGGTTCTTTACACCAGGAGTCTTCAAAATTCTTTGCATATGTAATCCTGAAAAATTTTGAAAAACACAGGGTCCCATGAACATTTTTCATCAATATCTAAAAATGTTTTAACCCTAATTCATTGCAAAGAATGTAATTCCTGGTGTGTTACAATTTGAATATATAGTTTAACTTTGTTGTTATCAAATTCTTGGAGCTATAGGTTTTAGCTCATTCAGTTTATGGAGTAAGCCTACCTTATAAGTGTTGTAAACCAATCTCCACTGACATACACAACAGCTAAATTAGACTGAACATCTACCATTTAAAATTTGAATGATTGGGATATCCTCCTGAATTTTAGTTCCACATGAGAGAGACTGAGATACAGAGAGAAGGCATAGACTTGCCAAGAGTTGACTGCCTAGATAAATAGAACTTGAATACTTTGTTTTTAATAGATTTTTAAATTTCTTTTTTT
>NW_017731397.1:2065159-2086365 GCF_001890085.2 Hipposideros armiger | reverse complement strand
AGGGGAATGGGAGGAGGATGCTCCCTCAGAAGCAGTGCGTATTTAATCATCCCTTTAAGAATTGCCTCCAAGGTTTTTATAGCCTGGAGCAAGACACTGAGGTAAGATTCAGGTTGGAAAAGAGGTATATCTCTCTTCTGTGAGGTGGGAGAAAGGTGAACGTGAAAAGTGGGGCATTGGCAGGACTCAAGATGAGGTCTCCTAGGAAAGGGCCATATGGAAGCTGAGAATCTGGAAATAGAATGCATTAAAACCATCCAATTCCCATGCGCTCTTAGAAAGTCTTCAAGTACCCTAGGAGTATGAGTACCCAGCTGGAAGTCTGCTGTTCTAAACTCTTTTTAGGAGAAGTGCATGTGCTACAAAGATACAGGACACAAGATAGTGGATGCAAGATATAAGATACGAGATAGCCTTCCAGTAGCAAGATGCTCAAACAGCAACAGGCATTCCAGAAGCTCAGTAGGACAAAGGGAACTGCTTCTATTTATTTATGGGAAGTGCTTCCCATTATTGGAGTAGCTCACATTCCAAGGCTTAATTCTCATATGCAGATCCAGAATTTCTAGTAATGAGGAAGCCTATAAGACACACTATTATCCGTCTGAAATAGTGGGGTAGGTAAGTAGCAGTCAGGGCAGTTATTCTGCATTTCTTGCCTCTACCTAAGGAGCATAAGCCATCTTCTGATGCCTTAATGTTTCCACTGAAGGTCCTAAATTGATATGACATTAAATGAAAACTTTAAGTAATACCATATGTCAAAGGATTTGAAAGCATGAGAAAATTGCACCTTACTTTGAGAATATTAATTGTACCAAAATCTAAACTTCGTAATAAATAGATAAGCTAATACTTCAAAGGAATGGTTCAAAGGACATCCTTCAGCATTACTTTATGTTAAACAGGTTTTCATTTTATAATTCTTTCCCACAAAGCATACTTTTCCTTATTGTTCTCAAGGAATTGTAAAAACATCCAAAAAGAGAGAACTATGAGGAAAGGTCAAATCTCTACCAGTAGTGGATGTTTGTTGCCTTTGTTCTTTCAGCATTTCTGTCTTTCATCTTCATATAACATTTCCCACACTTCCTTGGGAGCATTGCACTTCCCTCACTCTTTGCAATGCTGAGCTGCCGCTCATACTCCTCCAACACAGAAGTTGGCATGTGAAATAGGTCTAGTCAGTCATACTATCCCGTCCTCCTGACCATACGCTGGCCTAAGGCTAGGCACATGACCCAAGCTGGGTCAATGACAATCCTTCCCTGAGATATTTATATGAAATCGAGGGCATTTCGATGAAGTTCCTCAAACACAAAAATGCTGAATTTTGTTGGACTTCTTATGGAAGATGACAGAGAATGGAGTTTTTCCCTTGGAGTCTAATGTGGAACATAGACTAGCAGGCTATGTGGATAGAATAGACAATGAAAGATAGACACAAATAATTCAGGACACATTAAACTATAAAAAGGGCTTGAGCTTCTCCAGGTCCTGGACTGGTATTCAAAGATTTACCTGCATCACAGGTAAATCTGAGACAGGGAGGTCCCCAGTGACTTATGGATGATGGGGTCTAAAAACTAGAGGTCAACAAGTAGAAGTTACCACAACAAATGCAACAGGAAGGTCCTGTTATATAACTTTCAGGCAAGAATGCCCATGGGCTTGTTTACATTGATGCTATTTCCTGCACTGAAAGGAACTGTGTGTGAAAGGGGAGAGGGATGCCAAGTTTTTAGAAGAGATATAGGCTGATTCACGATAAAGCTCTGCATGACTAGAGGCAAACTAGGAATGGTGGGACAAGGGTGGGAGAAGTGTGTGGAGGGGGTACTGAGGCAACTGCAATACTAGCGTTTCAATTGCGCCACCATGTGGCTGTGATGCCAGCAACAACCTAGCCCTAGCCCATTGCACCACCTTGGTTGACCAGCTGAATTTCTAGTTTTCTCTTCTGGAGGTTGCTAAATAGGGCTAACTGCCCAGTCCCTAGGGTATATGGATTTCTTATGGTGGGAGGCGGGCAAATACAGAGAAGACAGACATTTTCATGGCATCAGAGGAGTATTATTTGGATAGCAAAAATAGACAGATCCTCATTTTGAATCCTAGGTCGGAGAAGTGGAGTTTATAGGTAGCAGTATACTGGCATTGGCGTGTGCTAGTTTGCAAGAACTGATTGTTAAGTTTTCAGGAATTTTGCAAGCTGATTGTTAAGTAAAGTTGCCGTGAAAAATTAACTACATGTGTCAGACTTAATGACAATAGATTTATTAGGAAAAGTGTTACGTTGGGATGCAACTCCATTTGTCAAATCATAGTTCAATTGCAACTATATGTTGGCTACAGACACAAAAGTTTGGCAAAAGTCAACAAAAGCATTCTGTAAGAATCGATTGGCTATATGGAAATTACAATAAAAGTATTGTATATTTTATCATTATTTGTAAATTGTATGCTACACATCCTTTAAATTACAAAAATTTATACTAAATATATATACATGTATATTTATATACATGTATATATACTTTTTTCCCAGTAGAGTTAACCTTTAAAAATTTACTAGCACACCACTGTTTATGGGTTATATGTTTATAATGAATTGCTAATAATAACAAAATATGAATAATGCATCATTTCATTTCGCTCACACCCACTTAGTTCCAGATTAGTCTGACTCCATGCTGAGTCACACTCCATCAGTGCTACAAAAAGTTCAGGCTGTTACCAATGCTTAATAAGAACGTCCATTCTATTATTTCCTTAAATGCTTTGGTGGCACATAGACAACTGAATTCCTATAACGTCTATGGTGATACTCTAAAACCACCTTGAATATTTCTGGAAGGTGACATTTTATTTCCACCCATATAGCTCAATTTTATATAATTATATAAGAGGTTAGATCTCACCATGAGCTACTTTTTCATAGAAGAAATAGGCAGGTAAGTTCTCATGCATGATGACAACCAATGCAATTATTTTGAGACTCTAAAAAAATAAGGACTAGGGAGAGGCTTCCCATTTGGACGGCAAACGGTACACATGTGTTTGATCTGGATGCAATTAAAATGAAAGTAAAGGACCACAAATCAGAAAAGGAAATAAAATCACAAGAATGAAAAGAAGATGAGACTCACCAACAAATGAAGACTTTTTTTTTCAATTTAGGGAAGTAAGAAAAGAGATGGAACCATGTGATGGATTAAACAGAGGGAAGGAAGCTACAACCCAGATACTATCAGGAGGGGCTGCCAGCTCAGTAGGACTGAATCTGTCCAACGAACCCTCAGAGATGTCCTGGGGGTTGGAAACTTGGAGTCAAACTGTCAAGTAAGCAATATAACAAGAGAAAGGAATTCAAGGACACAGAAACTCTTTCTTAGGGAGTTACTTGATGTGCTTGAGAAAAAACAAGAGGAAAGAAAATCAGAAAGAAAATGACTTGGAAGACAAAAACCATGGAACTAACCTAGCATTCAATGAACAGAAAGCTGCAGTGACTGATGGCTGCAGGCCTAGAGATAAGTCTTTGCAAATTAGAACAGGAATTTAGCAGGGACTGTAGTAAAGAAGGAATAAATTCCATGCTATTGATAGAATAAATAAGGTGTTGGAAGATAATTGGATATGGTGAAAAAGTTCATGCTACTTTTCTTAAGGGACAAAAAAGAGCAATTAGAAATTCCAAGGGGGAAAAAAATTGAAATAAAGTTGTGGTCCAAGGGCCGGCCGAGTGGCTCAGTTGGTTAAGAGCTCGCTCAGGAGTTTGAGCTCTGAGCAACAGCGGTTTGGGTCCAGCCGGAGCTGAGCAGCCGCTGAGCTGCCAACAGGTAGCAGGATGGCTCAGCTAAAAAAAAAAAAAAAAAAAAAGTTGTGGTCCAAATATTAATCAATCTAAAATACAGTATAGTTTTGAGCAATTGACAGCATATAAGGAAAAACAATCTAATTGGCTCTGATGTAAAAAAAGTGTATGCATTTTATATTTTAATAGCTATTGCCAAAATCCCTTCTAAAAAGGTTCTATCCATTTGGGCGATAACTATTAAAATATAAAATGTACACATTTTTTGATCCAGCTATTCTGTGTCTAGGAATTTACCCTCAGATTTATATTCACATCTTTGTTCAAACATGTCAATTTAAGGAAGACCATTTCATCACTATTTATCGTGGCAAAAAATTAGAATTGGTTAAATGAATTGTGATGTATTCATACAATAGAACCCTGCGCAGCCTTTACGAAGGATGAGATAAATCCATATGTATGATTTGAAATGACCTTCAAGATACATAAAGTCCACAAAGCAAGATGTAGAGCGGTTGGTACACTGTGCTTCTATTTGAGCAGACACAAGAACACACACACACAAACCAGTGTAAAATTTATTCTGTGGTTGGCTTTGGAGAGGTCAATGATGTCTGAGATGAGATGAACATTTACTTTGATTGTCCTTCTCTACTGCTTGAATTTTACCACACGCTTATACATTTTTAAGCTTTAAAATGCTTTAAAAGTGAAATACAATTAAAACTAAGTCACCTTTTCAATTAGGATACGTTTGCCTGAAAGTAACAGAGAACCAGACTTATTGGCTCATATAACTGGGAATTCATTGGTCCACGTAATAGAATTCCAGAGCAGGCTTCAGGCCTATTCCAGCTCGCCAGGACCGTTATTCCTCTGTTTGCTGGATTCATCCTCACACTGGCTTTTCCCGTGACAGAATGCTGCCTTCACATCTGCTTTGCTCAATGTCCAGAGAAAGACAGGGGTGTTTCTTCCTGTGATTCTCTTGTAAAAACAAGGTTAACTCTTGCTCAGGAGGTTCTGCATGTCTCTTCTCATTTCTTATCAGCCCACACAGGTTCATACGTTGTTCCGGAAGCAGCCCCTGGGGCCACAGGAATGCCATGTGAGATCAGCTCAGTGTTCCAGCACCAGTCACTGCAGCAAGGGAGATGGCAGTGCCTTAATTCAAAACGGCCTTTCCCTGCAGCGGGGTGTGATGGTTTCCCCTGATGTACAGGAGAAGAGTCATACTGCAATCTGAATTAGGGTGCTGTTAGGAAGGCGAGAGAGGGAAATGGAAAGGGGTGCCTTGTGGGCAACCAACAGTGACCATTACTCCCACCCCATCTCCCTCCATGCTATTTTAAAGGCTGTTTCACGGTTGGCTTCACAAAATTATCCTAGCTCATGAAGTCAAGAAATCAAAGAAATCTAAATATTTTCTCCTTTGCAGCAACAAACAGAGGAAAGCCTGGTAATAAAGATTATGATGTGTCCTTTGAAAAGATATAATTTATAGGATGCTCTCCCATTTGATACAGAATAGATCTTTGGTTAGATTATCCTATTATTTAGACTACAACCATTGGGAAAATACAACTACGTATCTCCTTCAAGAATATCAAGCTTGGAGGGGATACAGAAAATAATGATTGTCATGATGAATGGACGATAATTATAAACTCCAAAGTGGGGTTCATTAGATTTCATTTTCACTTATTAATGATTCACTACAAAGAAACAACGTAAATGTTATATAAAGAAGCATCCCTCCTCAAAAAAAAAAAAAAAAAAGCCTGACAGATAAGCAATAGAAACTTTCTTTGCTAAAAATAGGATCAAGTTAAAATTACCATGGACGTTCTGTCTCAGGCAGCCCAATTGAGAGTAAATATTGGTACTCAAGGGAAGGAACAGCAAATCTAAACATTTGGCTTGTTTTTCATAGCATGCCCCGCAAAAGATGGTATCTCTGAAGGACTGCATAATGCAAGTAAAGATGAAAATGTCATGAGCACCATCTGCAAAATAATTATTATCTGGCCATATTTCCGAATTCAGAGTCCAATCTTTTAGGTCTCAAAAGTCCTGAAGGGTTTTCTAGATTGGAATTCTTCTACGTAGGTTGCTGGCATGGTGATTGAAGTGTGTAATGGAGAATTATGTAGAATGGAGAATTAAATCCATAATTATAGTGCATATTTTAAAAGCTGACTGAATAGAGTTACAGAAAAAATTCCATGGTGTGAAGGTTGCTCTATTAAGCACAACTGCCCTCTTAAGATGGCCGAAATCTGAAATATTCTAATATTCTGCCTATGGGTTCTTGGCCATGAGTTTCATGGTGATGGGAATTAGACCTGGACTTGAAATGCCTTATGGAGGGGTTATAAGTATGGGGTCCCCCAAGAGTTCCGTAAGAGAGGAACGAACCTATTTGGTGGTCTGTACTGTTCCCACATTTTGCAGGTGCACAGTGGCAGGTGCACCTTCCAAGGGCATGGTAGATTGTCCAGTGCCAAGTGTAAACAGGTACACGTCATACATAAACTATCTTCATCAATAGCCCCATCATCCCTGAGATGGACCCAGAGAAAAAGGAGGGTGTATGATTAAGTTGTATGACATTGTCCTCTAGCAGGCTTAGGGAACAGGGAAAAGAATAATAGCTCTTTGGGAATCACAGACTTATCTTTTAGCCAACAGTATCCTTTGCTTTCGTCTAACTAATGAAAGAAGTTATGTTGCATATGGGACTATCAGAGTCCCTAGTGAGTCAAATCAGCCCTCTTGAAAGGGCCCCAGTGGCCCTCTCAGTTTGCATCCTGGCACAGCAGAAAGGGCTGGATGCAGGCCTTGTCTGCTGGGACATGAAACTGGCTACAGGTGCACTAGAGGCCTTCTTTACTTCTAGTTCCCACTACGTACTAACTGTCGAGGTATTCCCAGAGTTCTGCTAAGTGTGGACAGATTTAGGGATTTTTTTTTTGGTGTCACGGGATGAGGTTTGCCAATCCTTGGGAGGTCGCAGAACTACAGAGGTTTCTGAATGAATGATCTGGGACGGAGCAGCTTCCTGGCTGCTTGGTCTTAAAGCCCATTCAAACCTAAGATTAACCATTGGAAGAATGAAGCCTCTGGCCTTAATTTCTAGGGGCCCATAGCTGCTTAAGGTTTCATTCTGAACTTACTAAGAGTGCTAGGTTGGTCTTTTTTTGTTTGTTTTTGTTTTTGAGGTGAGATCTTTAGGAGTTGAAGGGGGACTTCATGGTGAGGAGTTGCTGTTCTACCCTAGGAATTAAGCTCATCTGGCATTAGTCTGTGTGAAATTACTGAGCGAGTATCAGGGCACCTGCCTAGGTGTTTCCCTGGGACAATGGCGGTGGAGGCCTAAGTCTCTATTGCAAATGATGCCCAGGGGTAGTGTTTCCAGCTCCCCCACTGCTGTGGCAATAGCTGCATTCTCAGTGACCTTCTGGCCTTTCTCTAGAGTTCTGTCCAATTCAGTAGCCACTGGTGCTGTATTTGGCTACTGAGCATTTGAAATATGGCCGGTCTGAATTGAGATGTGCTGTAAATATAAAATAGACCCCAGAAATAGAATAGAATAGAAGAGAATAAAACCACAGATTTTGAGGATTTGGCATGGGAAAAGAATGTAAAACAACTCATTAATAACTTTTAATATAGATTATATGAGGAAATAACATTAAAATATTGGGTTAAACAAAACATCATTCAAATCAGTTCCACTTGTTTCTTTTACTCTTTTTAAAATGTGGCTACTAGGAAATTGAAACTGACCAGTGGCTTGCATTGTATTTCTTTTGCATGGTGCTGCTCTACAGGATAGTTGGTGAGACAGGCTAGTGAAGGTATGGCCAGAGCCTGCGAAATCCTAAATCTATGAATATTTCTCATGTCTGAGGAGGCTCCCATGACATTCAAAACTTTGTGTCTTTTTGCTGTAATAAATCACAACCATGAGTATGACCATATGCTCAGTGCAGAGTCCTTGTAGTGAATCTCTAAACCTAGGAGTGGTCTGGGGGACCCTCAACACATGAGGACATATGCAGAACCCACTGGAGGAAGATCTAAATGTGAATACTTTTTGGTTTGATTTTCTTTTTTACAGAGTTAAGAGTTGGAACCCCTGGAGACACCTGACATTACAGCATGTGTTTGGGAGACCCAAAGCACTAAAGCTGAGGCTGATAGTATGTGGAAAACTGGCAAGTGATGTACATTTCTCAGAAGATACCTGTTCAGTTCTAAAATGTCCATTTATTTCTTCTTTGTATCACCTGTTTCTTTGCTGAGACTTTCTATTTCTTTGCCGACACTATTTTCACTTGTTTTAAGCGTATTTTAATTGCTCATTAAAACATTTTTTCTGATGATTGCTTTAAAATCTTTGTCGGATAATTTTAAATTCTCTGTCACCTTGGTATTGGCATTTTTTTTCATTCAGTTAGAGATATTCCTGGTTCTTGGTATAATGAATGATTTTCTATTAAAACATGGACGTGTGGGGTCTTATGTAAAGTGTCTGTTTTTGCTGCCTCTTCCTGACATTGCTCTGGCCAGGGAGGGAATGGAGGACCACCATCTTTGTTAATGCCAGGTAGGGGTAGAAGTCTAGGTTTCCTGTTGACACCGATGGGGTGGGTGGGGGGCTCCTCACTATTGGTGGGCTGGGGTGGGAGTTTCAATTCCCTACTAGGCTTCTACTGATAACTCCCTAGCTGGCAGGGGTAAGAGTGCCCCATTACTGCTCCCCAGGTGGCCTCCACTGCACCATTGTGGGGAGGTGTAGCCTCTTTACACTGGGCAGTGATGAAAGTCCTGAGGACTCTCCACTAGGCCCCTCCTCTAATTCCAAGCCTGCAGAGAGAGGGAGGGGTATCTCATCACTGTCAGGTAGGGGTGGAAGTCCAGGTTCCCCACATAGTTTTCCAATGACACCTTGAGGATGGGGGTGGGCACACGTGTGTGGAGGGGTACTTGTTACCACCAGCGGTGGGGATGTAAGTCCTGCTTTCTACTTGGCCTTCTCTACACTACACCAGCAGGGTTTAGGAGTAGGGGTTTTAGGGTGTTAGGATGTTGAGGTCTTTCATTATTGCCTGGATAGTGTGCAAATCTAGGCTCCTCACTCAGCCTTTGCTGGCATGCTGGGTGTGGGGCCATAGGCTTTTATTGTGTTGTGTTTGTCTACAGTACAGTGGTTATATTCTAAAAGTTATCTGTCTTGGTAGGCTGCCCCTTCTGTGTCTTTGGCTAGAAAGAGTAGCCTTTTACTGGGGCATGTGTGTCTGTGCCTTTTGCATTTTCGGGTTTCTGGTTTTCAGCTTCTGTATTAACCAGTATGGAAACATAAGGCTAAATGAAAACCCAAGACCTTACTTCTGTGTTCCTTTTTTGGTCCTGAGGTCTCTAGCTGGTATACCTTCTTTTCTCCACCTGTTTCATATATAATGTCCAGAGTTTTTAGTTGTATTTATTGGGAGAGATAGAGAAAAATATTCTATCCCACCTTCCCAGAAGCAGAAGAGCCTAGAATGCATTGAAACACAACTTCAAACAAAACTAGGTGCAAAGACCAAGGGAGAAGTTGCAGTGCCTTTCAAACAAAGATATCAGGAAGGCAGTCAAAGAAAGAAAGATAGCCATAGGCAGTAACTGCCTTTGCAAATACAATAATATCTGTAAGTGCCTTCAAATAGTAATAATTACTTTAAAAAATAATAATGCGGGCTGGCCGAGTGGCACGCTAGTTAAGAGTTGGCTTGGGATGCCAGCTCTGAGCAGCAGGGCTCCAGTTCGGGTCCCACATGAAGGGCCAGTGACACTGTACCCTCTACAGCTAAGATGGTGAACAACAGTTTGACCTGGAGCTGGGCTGCCATGAGCTGTCTGAGACAGTGTAGGCTGCAGTGAGGCTGCAGTGGGCAACCGTGAGCTACTGTGAGTGGCCGGCAGCCAGCATGACCTGCCGTGAGCTGCCATGAGCCGCCGTCTAATGGCCAGCGAGTGATTGCCTCATCCAGGAAGAGCGCAATGATAATACCAACATGGGCCAGTGAAGCGACATCTTCCACAACTAGACTGAAGAACAAAAGGACAGCAACTTGTCTGTTCCCCTCCCCTAATTCCCCAATAAAATCTTAAAAAAAAAATCAATGCGATGATAAACATCTATGAAAATCTCAGACCCTTAATTTGTGAGTCAGTATAGGGCTCTGAGGGGAGGTATTAAACTACTATATGTTATGGAGGGATATAGAGAAATCATGACTTAGCCCCTGGTCCTCACTGAACAAAAAGAATCAAACTCGATGTCATTCCTACCTTTCAAAGTGACCACATCAGTGAAAAAAAAAGAAAAGGCAAATTAGAAAGATCTCATGTCCAGCTTTAATTCTGCCTATGCGTCTTTCTTAATCCCTTTCCCCTTCTTTCCCCTTGGAGTCTTAAGAGTCTGTTCATAGGAGGCAGCCTTTTGTAAAGTAATACTCATTTTCAAGAAAAGAGCCCTATAAACAACCTAGAGAAACAAAAACAGTAGCTCACAATAAAAATGACAAAAACAATCTCATTGGATATAAAATCTCAGGAGGACTGGGATATAAAATTTAGGAGCTGGGAGATCAATTGATACTGTTGTCCTGTGTTGTAAATAGCTCTGCTATGTAGGTTGACATAGTTGAAAGGCAGGCCGCATTTCAGCAGTTAATTATAGAAACCTGTCCAGAGAGCTACATTTATTGGTTGCAGGAGGTCTATTCCAGCTAAAACCAAAATACAGCAGGAAGAGAAGGTCAGGTTGAAAATTCTCCAGAAACTAATAAATGGATTTAGGTGGGGACCCAAATTTAGGATACCGACTCAATAGCTGAAATGATTTTTTTTCTTCCTTTTCTTCCTTCTTTTTGGTTGGTGTGGAGTAGAGGGTTCAGGTGGAGAGACAGCCAAAGAATGGAACTGTTTTTGTGCCAGTTACAAATGGGAACCTTGCACTCTGTACCAGTTCCTGGAAACATTGCTAGCATGCCCAGAACCATAAGAGCGCCTGCTTGGAAATGATCCAATTTCTTTGCTTTTTCTTTAGGCACTTCTAATTCCCTGAGTGACTGGTCAGAGGAAAAAAAAAGGTCAAAGTCAAATCTGTTGATTGTGCTACTTGGATTAAAAGGTTGGGTGAGCACAACTTAAGCAAAGGAATAAATAAAATGAATTTGGGGGACGTGGGCACCCTGGATTACCTATTGCCCAAGTCACTCCTCACTCTCTTTCCTCCTGTACTACCCTTCTGCAAAGGCTGCAAGTCTTGCTTTTGTGGGTCCATTGCTCCCAACCCTTTGATGGGGTCAGTGGGACTGGAAGTCCTGCAATAATTGTCAAGGAGTTGAGATTCAAATATATACATCAACGCAGACAGAAGGATGAATAAATCTAATCTCTCTTACACACACACACACACACACACACACACACACACCACACCACACCTTTCTGGACTTTCATTTACATTTAGTTTTTGCTTACAAAATGCATGCAGAATTTTCAAACATTAGAGAAATATATATTGGATATATGTTGGAATAGGGAGTGTAACTTTCTAGCAATTCTACCCTTCAAAGAGGACAATGTTATCAACTTGTTTTCCTATGATTTTTCAAATTTATAAAGAAACTGTTGTGTTAAATAAAATCAAATGAATTTAACAGCTTATTGCACTCATGGTAGATTTCTGTGATTGTTTCTTAATGAACAGGTGCAAAACACAGAAATGCTAACATTAGGAGACCCGCATATTATTGAAGTTAAAATAGGTCCCATGTTTAGAAAACTTGGGAATTTCTTTTCTTGCCTAAAAATTGCAGTAGCAGCTGCGAGTCAAAGATTAATACTTGCCTGCAAGAAGACAACACACACAGTTACACACGCCTTCCGAGGGGGCGGTTCTGGGGGAGGAGGAGTCAGGTGCTCGGAGGAGGCGGTAGTGAGTGACAGCCACCGCCTCTCACACACCCTCAGTGTTTTTGGTAAACAAGGAGACTCGCCTGCAGTCTACACGGGGGAGGAGCTTGGGGGCGGGGCCAGGGACCAAGCTAAGGGGATTCGAAAGGCCTTCTATTAGTGGTTCGTGAAGGGCGGAGAAACTGGGAATCCTGATTGGTCCGCTCCCTGTCCATAAGGAGATTGACGTCCCGTGTCCCACCCGGCGGCGCCTCTCGGCACAGCGCTCCTCCCCTCGCGGTGGGTGCCCGCCCCGATCTGCAGAGCGCGTGCGTGCGCGGCCCCTTGCGGGTGTTGTGGGTGCCTGCTTTGCTGCGCACACTCGTGGACAGTGGGCGAGACCGGAGCGGCGGAGGTCACCGCCGGGAGGCGGGACGGGGGCAGCATGGCAGCCTCCTTACGGCTCCGTGGAGCCGCCTCCGGCCTCCGGTACTGGAGCCGCCGGCAGCAGCCGGCAGCGGCCAGCCTTGCAGCGGGTAAGGACCTCGCGCCTTCTTCCCCTGTCGGTCCTCCAGCCGCCCGCCTCTCGCGCCCTGACGGCCGAAAAGGCCTTTTCATGGGAGGTGCTGCGATTGGGTCGGGGCTTACAACCCCCCATTTTAACCGGTTCCAAGGCCTAACGTCTTGTGCGGCTGTCGATCGCACTGCTAGTACTTCTCTCAATACTCTTCGCCCCGGATCCAGTTGAATGGTGTTCAGAGCCCCTTTCGGGACTTAGGTGGGGGTGGGAAGACCTTGGGGTAAAGTGAGGAACACCTGGGTCCCGGGCTTGCTTCTTTGGAGTTAGTTAGGACCACGAGGACAAGTGGAGGGCCGGACTTAGGGGCGACCCCGCATCCATCCCAGTGAACCCTGGCCTTGCAGCGCTGGCTGGCCTTTCAGCGCCCCTAGGGTGCACCCTGGGTGGGCGCGCCCTCGGGCAGTAGGGCCCGATCTTTGTTGAACCATCTTAATCGTACAAGATGGTTTAACACAAGTGATGTCAATACAAACCAAGTAGTAAGTCATTCCAGCAAAGTTTTAAGTCACTCTTGGTCCGCAAGGTGGGCTCCCCCTCCCACACACACCTCTTCTTTGTAACTGTACTACCTGAAGACGGCACTTCTGTCAAATTATTAACCAAAACACTTACAACGTCCTCAGAATTGTGGCCTGAACCCATCTCTCCCCGTAAGTTATGGAAGCTAACACTTGACTTAGGAAAAGGCAGTTTTTCGACCAACAGATCTAATCTTTTTCATTTTCCAGACAAACAACCCGAGGCCCCTTGGACACGTGAATGAGTATCTCGGCAGGATCTAGAGTTAGTCCTTGATTCTTCCTCATTCCTGCACTTTCTATCACACCAGGATTCCTCTTTGATTGAAAAATTGGTTAATTTGTGGGGACGCTGCCATTGTCTTCCTGTAAAAATTTGAGAGTGTAACAGTGCACTGCTGAGCAGTATCATACTGAGGTGTTTTTTTTTAAAGCCTTGGTATTAATTTTTAAAAATCTTTCCTTAAAAAAAAGCCAGCAGGTGGGGAATTGAGTTCTTAACAGTTCTCCTTTCTCCCACTCAGTAAAAGCTAAGCAGAAGAGTGAATTTCTTCTCTGGCCTGAGAAGGGCAGGCTCCATGTGATGCAAGAGAACAGATGTCTGATACAGAATCACAGTAACAAGATACAAACTCACAGCATCTGCCAAACTTGAGTGTAACCACTGTTTGAGCTACAGGTATTGAGCTACAAAAAAATGCCTTCCACTGTGGAGATACTTAAAAAAAAATTGGTTAGTCACTTTTCCACAGTAGTAAATGTCGCATCAGTTTTCACGTGAATTTGCAATTCTTTCAGTTTTGATTAGCCAAGGAAGACATATGTGCTGTTTAATGGTTTTACGAGGTGTTCAAATGATATCCTAATGAACCCTTGATGCACCTTTTAGAGTTATACAAGTCCTTGCTATTGATCATAGAAGAGCCTGAGGCCCAGGACTAAAATACTTGCCTATGTGTGTCAACTGGAACTGTTCCTCAATGCTGGTTAGACTACTTTGGCATGTAATCTTGTGCTTCATGTTCTTTGACCCAAAGATATATGAATATAGATTATGATCAACTTTAAGCTCTTTTTCTGATGATTGTTTAAAACACTTCAATTGTTTTTACTCTGGAATTGTTTGAAATGTTTCTGTTAATACGAGTTTACTACAAAAGTGTTAACTTTTTTGACGTTGAAGTCTTAAAAAAAAAATCTACATTCAAGTTTGGAGTCTAGGGGCATTAAGAAAAAGAACCGTGTTCAAATAGTAACATTATTTAGTGTTTTGAATTCTGTGGGATATTTGTCTCCACAGTATGTTTCAGATATTTCTATCATATGGATAGTAATATAAAAATCCATACAGTTATTTACTATTTTTAAAAAGCGAGACCTGAGAGGGCCGGCTGAGTGGCTTATTTGGTTAAGAGCTCGCTCAAGAGTTCGAGCTCTGAGCACCTAGCGGTTCGATTCCTGGCCAAGCTGAGCTGCCAACAGGTGGCAGGATGGCTCAGCTAAAAAAAAAAAAAAAAAGTGAGACCTGAAAGTTGTCAGTTAATAGCACATCTTAAATTTAAAATAATTAAAGCATCAAAAAATAATTAGAAAAATGAGCAATATTAAACTCTACATATATTACTGTTTCATGACCATTTGATAAAAGTAAGTTTTGTATTTTAGAAGGTAATTAAATTTAGTTTCAGATTTCTTTGTACAGATGAAAAAAATCTACAGATGGAGCCCCCCTGCAGTCATTGTGACTCACCAACATGTACATGGAAAACTGATTTGTAGCAGGTCATTTTAATGTGACCACCTGACCAAAGGTGGAATGGGAAAATTAACTAGCATCATGTAACAGAAATGAGAATGAAAGTTTTTTTTTATTATTGCCCCTTTTCGTGTGTAGGAAATCTACTTTCAAAACAACACATAGCATAAATAAAATGTGTAGTGGCATTTTTTTTCCCTTTACGTAGGCTTCTAGGGTTGCACGTGAAGTTCTGAAAAGATGCACATGGCCCTGGGACCAAACGTTGACTTTAAACTTGTGTAGGGAGAATATTTATTTCTAAAATAACTTGACTCAAACAATAAAGGCCTTTATAGAGTAAGTCACCATTCTCAGTTTAGTAACTCTTAATATTAAGCAAATAGAATGCTAATAACATAATATGTGATAAAATAGAACACCAAGTCATATATTGCCACAACATAATCTCATGATATAATGAAAAAATGCATTTAAAAGACTGATTATTTTTGTGTAGTGAGATTAACCTTTTCCCTTATGACTTTATACTTTTTGGGATTTTCCTGTTTTCTACAATGAAATGCATTACTTTGATGAGGGGGAAAAAATCTTTGGAAATGTAAAATAATTAACCTATTAACAATTTTTGCATGTTGAAACTTAGAAAAGCCTGATTTTCGGTAGCCCTAATGTTACCAAGATGTGGATAACTTTGCCCATGTCCTATTAAAAAAAGAGGACATAATCTGTAAATCTATACATTTAGAAACTAACTTTGCAAAATTTTCTAACTAGTTTCTTTACCAGTCAGTGTCACCTTTGTAATGTGTTGACTGATATGCTGTCACCTTGATTTTAGCTATGGTCTGACTTACTCTTTCTACACTTTAATGTGTGTGACTTACTTAAAGGACGATGTATTATTTAAGTTTAAAAGTTTTTAGGGTAATGATTTTATTATACGAATTTGAATTTCTCCCGTTTTAGGAGGGTATTCTTCTCTATCGTCCAAGCACACTTTCTGATGCACCACCTGAACTAAAAGCTGTTATTTCCTCAGATACAGGGCATTCTCCTATAGTAGTCTCCATCGCTTCCTCCAACATTCTGGCTCTTCTAACCTGCTAAGCAAAAAAGGGCCATTTGGCGTATAGGATTTGTACCCCAGTGCTACTTCTTGACCGTTGATAGTAAAAGTAGCAAACACTTACTGACCGTCCAAGTGCCATGCACTGTTTAATGCTTTACTTGTATTATCTCAAGTAGTCTTTACAATAACCTTCTGAAGTACTTATTCTGGCTGATAAAAACGTCTAGAGGAGTTAAGTAACTTTTTAGTTCAAGGGCATATATCTAAGAATTGACCACTCCTGAATAGGAATCTAAGTGTTCTAAACTCACAGACGTTCTTAAATGTTATCACCAGCAGTAAATAACCTCTTCTCTTTAAAATAATAATAATAATAATAATAATAATAATAATAATAGTCATCTAATTATGTTACCCTTTCTCTAACTTTGCTACAAGCAAAGATGAAATGAAGAGAATTGAGCCCATCACTGAAGACTTTGTCTTCATTGATTTTTGTATTGGCCTGTCCAGAATCTGGGCCTCATTATTTTTGACCTGAACTTCAGCAACTAACATCAGCACTCTACTTCAGCTCTTCTACGATTTTATCACTAGGAATTGCTATCCTGTAGTATTTCAGAAACTGAGCTGGTTTTCTGGTTGATATAACCCTCCTCTGATTCTTGTTCTACTGACCAGGAATCATCATTACTGACCATCATCGAACCTCTTGTGGACAAGAAAGCCAGACCCAGGTCTCCTGTTAAATCTGTTATACTCCTGGTTAACTGAACACTGGTAGGGTGATGGTGCACAAGAATGACACCCATGTGTAATGGAAATGTTAGAGATGAATCATCAAGTTAACAGGAATTATATATGCTTCTAACCCAAGAAGACCCCTATTTCTTAAGCATTAGGGCTTCAAATAATTTGCTTTAGGAAATCTCATTGCATTTAGATTACGTTGAAGGAAAAACAGGTCCATCGGGGGGGAGGACCTGAAACTTAAAAGGGTGGCTATGGTTAGTTGGTACACTACACCGTTTTAAAACTGGAGTCCTTGAAAGAAAAAGAAAAAAATACAGTGGGAAACGATAGGGCAAGAGGCAAGTAGGGTTATTTCTCTTTATTCTCTCACTAGACTGTGAGCTTTTTGAGGGCAAGGCCATCGCTTGTGTCTTTCTGAGCTCTGCCAAATAACTTAATGCAGTAAATATTTGTTGAATGGAATTCTGAATCCAGAAACAGAACTATCCTGTAATCTTATTTTCATGGTAACGCTAAGCTTCTCTGCTGTCTTGCAAAAAGCGTTACTTTGAATTGTGTGCCACTGTGTGATTTCAAAAAGCCTTTTGTGAAAAAGAAGAAAATCAGATAAAACTACCATACAGCTTTTTTTAAAGAATGATTTTCTTTTTTCTGTAAATGTAAGTGCCTCTTCTCTGAAAATGCCCAAGGTCCTGAGTGTTACTCTTGCCATTTAAAGCCTATGGTAGTGTCCCCTTCCTCCTAAAACCCCATTTATAAACTGGTGACTTTTGGTTGAAATACATTCTCCTGGGTTAACATTGTATTAAGATTGTTTTTTATACCATTGGAGGGGATGGTTTCTATAAATGTGGGGGTGGGAAGGTAAAAAGAACTTTTCTGTTCTTGGACCTTGTCTAAGAGGTTTTATTGAATACTTTCACGTTTTTTAATACACACTATTAAAGGAGATAATGTAGACGTGAGGACTCTAGAATCTTTCACATAATAGGTATTTTATAAATAATAACATTTTAAAGTTTATTGTTAAAAATGGTAAAGAAATGCTCTGGCGATAGAAACCAGAAGAGAGATTGCTTTAGATTTATGGTTGTTTCCTGCAGAACTTAATAATTTGAAGTTAGTCTGCCTGCACATTGTTGATATCTTTAAATATGATTAGATCATTAGTTTAAAAACTAACCTTTAAAATCTTTTTAATAGAAAACATCTAAATAACAGTCGAACCAACTGACCCATAGATACAGAGAACAAGCTAATGGTTGCCAAAGGGGAGGGGTGTGGGTGGGTGGAAAAAAATTACAGTTGACACACTAATGTTGAACAAATGTTTACAATAAAAAATGTTATCTGCTCCCATTGAAAGTAATGCATTGAAATCAGTGTGTTCTAGGTCAATGGCCTCTAAGACTCCAGTTGGATTCATTGGACTAGGCAACATGGGGAATCCAATGGCAAAAAACCTCATGAAACATGGCTATCCGCTCATTATTTATGATGTGTTCCCTGATGCATGCAAGGAGTTTCAAGACGCAGGTGAACAGGTAAGGTCTTTCCTTAAGATGTTTAAAAATAAATATACATTCAAATAAGTGACAGCTTCTTAGAAATTATACCCAGTGGAGTTGTAAACCTAACTGTTAATTTTATTTCTCTCTATATATATAACACACACACACACACACACACGAGACCATATATTAATAACTGAATTTAGAGTTTTGGTTTTTTGAGAGATGATGGAAATTCTTTTTGTACAAGAGGGCTGACTAATTCCAGAACTGGGAGAATACTAAAAAATTCCTGAGAAACAGAAAAGGTGAGAGAAAACAAAATTAAACAGTCAACTCTGGATAATAGACTTGAAATAAATACTGAGAAATGCAATGCCTACGTAAAGAGCAGGTTTAGGCAACTTCGGGAGAGGCCATTTGCAGACGTGGCTCTTCTCCACTCCTTCCCTTCCACGGCCTGTGTGCCCTGAGGGGATGACAGCAGTGTCGTATGAGGATATGAGTGTCATCTTGGAACTTTTCAGGGTAAAGCTGTGGGTGCTGATGTCCATGCAATCTCTGAATGCTGACACTATACCACCAATTCAGCAAAGCCTACAAATTGTGATAAGTTGAAAGAAAAAGAGTTTCATTAATTTCTAGTAAAATATGTGTTACTTTGGGTGAGACGGCAGTTAGGGAAGTTCTCTCTGGAGATGAGACATTTAGCCAGATAGCAGAATAGGTAGGATTTATCCAGATGAAGAATGGGGATAAAGAAGCAATTTTCTTTAGAAGTAGAAGCCTCAGTCTCCAGGTTTCTAGAGATTTCTCCTTTAGGTCAGCAGATATGGTTGAGTCCCTGCCATATGTCTAGCAGCCCACCTGCTGCTGTGGAGGATAAAACAAGGTTGAGTTGGATGTGGCAAGGTATTAGATGTGTCTCAAATGGCAGAACTAAGTAATACTACAAGGAAGTTTCTACTAAAATTGCATTCTGACTGTAATAAAGTGCTGAAACAGTCTTTGAGGGGGAAAAATAAGGAACTGTTAAACGTCATTTCGTTTCTGGGTGGAAACCGCATCATATTGTATATAATCTTTGCTTACCTGCAAACAGAAATGAAATGAAAGTCATGGAGACAAGATCTCTCAGCTTCCTGAAAATGAGTTACAGGTTCTAGGACACAGACTCAATTCTTAGATTTCCCCTTTTTCCCCTCTACCTTGAGATATGTAAGTGGGTGTGAGGAAGGAAGGAAGATAGGCTCTGGGTGGCTGGTCCTCCCAGGTTAGTGAAGAGTGAAGACTTGTTTTAGCTCCTTGTCTGCAGTTCCCACCGCGGCCCCCAGCACTCGATGGGAAAAGTTCTGTGTGTGGCAGCCAGCCTGGGAGATGGCGTCCTTCTTCCCACATCCTCCCTCCCTCCCATCTCTGGTTCCCCGAAGAACCTAGACTTGAAGAGGTCCTTTGAGTGTTGAGTATAATAACAGCAGCGGTGGGTAGGAGAATGTGAAACTCACATGAATGAAGGCTGAAGGATAAAGGGTAAAAAAGCTTTGGGCCTGAGAGGAAGTATCATGTCATGATAAAAAGAAAACATTTGTTGATACATGGTTTATGTTGGCAGCTTAAAAAAAAACGTTTTGAACAGTAGTAATGGCGTTTGAGCATTCCTAAGAGCGCTGCATTAAAAGGTACCATTAATTTGGAGCAATAAGTTCTGATACATTAAAATGTCAGTATTATTTCATGGTTATATTTAGTTTTTTAAAATGTTGGATAAAATAAATAATGCGTTTCATTCTACTGCCAAGCAAAGACAAGACATAAAAAAATGTAGGTGAAAACCTTGAAAAACTTCTTTCTATTGTGCATAAAAGTGCAATGAACGGATTAAGTCTTCAAAAATTCAGAATATATTTGAGTTTCCTCTTACATTTTAAGGGTAGGTGTCCCCTTCTTCCCACAGTGTTACTATGTGAAGCAAAGCTGATGAACTGGCAGCTGAAAAAAACGGGTCCCCCCCACCCCAAAGATTGCAGAATTCCTGGCTAGTTGATTTCTAATGTCTACTGTGTTTTTAGTGGGACATTTTCATGGAGAGAGAGTACCAAAATAGGCATATCTGGGTCAAAAAGCAAGCAACTGGTTCTAAAGCTCTCAGGACATCTTGAAGGAGAGCTTCTTCTTTTTTTAGAAGCAAATACTAGGGATTTATTGTCTCCTATAGCTGAAGCGTTGGGGAGTGACCTGACCCTGGGCACAGCCGAGTTTTGGGCACAGATGTGTTCCAGCTCCCTTCTGTCTGCCCCTCGGCTCTGCCTCTGCTTTCCTCAGGCAGGCTCCCTCCCTCGCCTCCAGGTGCAAGATGGCACCTGCAGATCCAGGTACAGAAAAGCTTTGGAATCTTCCAACCCTGGAGGTTTTCCTTCAGGCCCTGCCTAGTGGTGGAAAATGCTATATGGGTTCTGAAGGGAATGAGAACGTGTTAAATGTGTTTTCCATGACCGATTGTATTTAACTAACTTATTTATGCCTGTAAATGTTAACCTTTTCTAGTACAGCATTTATAATTGGCTAAATATGCTATCTGTGGTCATTTCCATAAAAATTTGGGCATTTTTCTTTCAGGATCCCTTTATTATATTCTTACTTCTGTTGAAAACTCAGCTTTAGCCTATAATGCATCATTTCAGCTGTTAGCACCTTTTCTGAGAACATAACCCATGATAATTATCAGGCCTTTGTGTATTAGAAATCATGACTCATGACTCAATAAACTGTGAATGTAGTAGTTTAAAAACATAAACCCAGGAACCAGACTGCTTGGGCTCAAATCTCAGCTCTACCACGTATTGCCTGTGTGACTTTAGAGGGTCTGTTTAACCTCTCTCTACTTAAATTTTCTCATCTTATAAATGGGATCGTAATAGGACCTTCTTCTTAGCCCTGGAGAACCGGGCACGTAGAAAGCGCGATTACTGCTGGGACTCCTATTGTTGCGGTTTCGTAGTACCTGTACTCTACTTCACCCAAATCTTCACTCCCCAGCACACAGGAACACCACTGCCTTGGCTGAGCACTGAGCCCAGAGTGCTTTGAAAGATAATTGTAGCCATTTTATAAATGAAGGAATGATGATAAAAATTAAAACCAAACTAGGAGATTGCGATGTGACAGCATCCCTGCTTAAGAAGAGACGCTGCAGCCTCCCTTCCGTCCCGCTTTTATTTTGCAGAAATACTGATTTTTCTTTCTTTT
>NW_017731397.1:2011810-2064996 GCF_001890085.2 Hipposideros armiger | reverse complement strand
GCAGATCAGTCGCCGGCTTCTGGACGGCTGCTCACGAAGCTTGAGGGCTGCTCACGCTGGCTGCTGGCTACACACGGTAACCCATGGCAACCCACTGCCGCAGGAGCTGCAGCCTATGCCATTGCCGGCGACTCATGGCAGCCCAGCTCCAGGTTGAGCTGTTGTTCAGCATCTTAGCTGTAGAGGGCAGTGTCACTGGCCCTCACATGTAGGATCTGAACCGGGGTCCTCTGGCGTCCCAAGCCAGTTCTTAACCATCGCGCCATTCGGCCGGCCCTGATTTTTCTTTATAAGCATTAGTATCAAGGACTCGCGCTTCGTTTTCATTGTCCAGGAATTTCCTTGGAGATGCCGCTGATCTGGGCCAAAAGTCTTGCACCATTTCTGCATGAGTTTTCTGGTTGACCTAGGCTTAATTAGATTCTCTTTTCTTTTGTTTTCTCTTTAAAAACTTGGAAACCGTCCTGTTGTTCTGGGCTGTAAGGCTGAACATGTCTGGTTAAGTAGTTCTCTTGGGATCTAAACTGGCATCCACTCAGGTCTTGTTAAATCAGAGCTTTAAAAACCTCCTGCTGAGTGGCTCCATCACTGTTGACCAAATGTTTCAAGATGTAGGCACAAACTTTTTGTCGGTTTTTCAAGTAGTGTGATTTTGAAGTAACAATATGTGTTTCTACTTGGAAAGATTAAAACGTACCGAGTGGCAGGTTTAACCAAGATCATATTCCTCTTGTTTCATCGCAAGCTTCTCTTGCCCATTTACTTGGAAGCAGTGCTGAGCTTGACTTGAGTGACTGTTTTGTCTAGAAGAGACGGCGATGTTTTTCGCTTTATGTAAAGCAATTAGTGAAGTTGTCCCCTTCCGATGGATATGGATGAAGGAGGTGTGATTCCCTCAGATGACTGTGGGCCCTGATGCCCCACCTTCCCCCTTCTCCTCACCCAGCAAAGCAGGTTTCGTCTTGAATCGACTCAATCTTCTGCTCTTTGTATTGCACACCTGCCATTGATGTGTACTAGCATATGGATGAATTGAAATCCAGAGAAGTGGGCCACAGAAACTTTTAAAGACTGTAGATTTCATGATACACAAGGGAACCTATCTCTTGTGTATGGAAAAATAGAGTCATCTTAATTCATAATAACGTAAGAATGAGGCCTGGAATTAGCAAGCGATCTTTCTGGGATGGCCATCATAGTCAGAGCAGAGCCGTGGCCCGGAGTCAGCCAGGCCAGGACCGTCCACAGAGTGGAGGTGGAGAGGAGTCCAGCTGGTGCTGTATGTTTGTACTGAGTTGTTACAATGCTTTTTAAATCCCGTGAGCCCTTGCTCACAGAGGCTGTACCTTCCTAGAATTTAAGGTTATTAAATACGAAAAAGTCTTTGCCTAAGTTTCCTTTCTACTTTGGAGATAGAAACCTTTAAAGATAACCCAAATCACTGTTCTTATTTTATAGATTCAGAAACTGAAGCCAGAAAGGTTAAGTGATTGGCACAAAATCACACAAGAGCTGGAACTAAACCTGGGTCTGTGGCTTCCCACGTTAGTTTTCCTCTTACTGATCTGTGCTGTCTTTGCTCATCCATTCAATTAGCAAATGCAACTGAAGAGACTCTAATTAGTTTGGCTCCTAAAGGCTTTTGTGGTTAGTGTCAGACGGGCAATAAGGTTTTTTTTCCCCCCCTAGCTTTTGAGTCGTGGCCAAATTTTGTCAATTATTTCAGAGTCTTAAAGTCATCACATGGAAGGCAAGACGATTTGAATAGCTGGACACACGTCTGCCTATCTGTCTAATAAACATGCCTTGTGCAGTGCAAATTAGAGACTGTTATTATAATGTACCAAGTGTATATAGCCTTTAGACATGGAGCATTTGTGGCCAGTACAGTGGTGACATTCCAGCCATCACTATCATTGTGTGTATTTTCCAGACCTGTGAGCTTTGACACTACTTCCCTGTATAATGGAGGGGTTAGCGGTCCTCTGGCAACCCAAGCATCCCAAGAAGCAGATGCTAGGGAAGCAGGGGGCTGATTGGCCACCCCATGCACTTGGCAGTTGCATGAATTGGCATTGCCAATTCATGGGCATGAGAAGCTTGGAGGTGTGAAGTATCCTTAGATCAGTGAGCTAATTGTTGCTGCCCCTGAGGGCACTTCTCAAGAAGTTAGCTAGATGGAATTGAATTTCCTTCAATGGAAGAGCCTCTCTCAATTCCTAAAAGAAGGTCTGAAATGGACTCTTAGACCTCAGGGCTTACTGCAGTCACTGAGAGATTTGGAGAGATGGAGCTGACATAGAAGGAAAGGTATGTCAACGTTTTGCATTGTGTTTACAGCTTCATTTAAGTAGGATGAACAGGTGGGGCTCCCTGTGTAACCCATATTCTTGGTACAGTTGGGAATAGAGAACTACCACTCCTACAACTTTTCCTCCTCTTCTTCATCTTACTGCACTGTGTTTTTCTTGATTGAACTTGAACTGTTTGCCAGGAAATAGTTGCCTCTTTTTGAATCTCAGTATTTATTTGGGAATTAGAAAGGTTTTCATTTAAGTTAAGTATTTCTTTGTAATTGGACGGGAGTTGTTTTTTTTTTAATTATTTGTGGCAAATCTCCATTATATCAAAATATACATGTTGAATATGCCGCTTTGTAGACTCTAAAAGGCTGGATTGCCTTTAGAATGAAACATTGAAAGAAAGAATATCTTTTTATTGTTTCGTTTTAGGGTCTAAGATGTTTTATATAATCATTTAATATTAATACACGAAGTGCCAGAATACATGAGTATCTGAAATTTTAAAGTATGACTTAGGAAATTATGTTAAAACATTTATCTAGAATTTGATTTAGAAGCTAATAGTCTGTTATGAGTAATTGAAATGTAATTACTTCTAGCTCATAATATTTAGGTTACACACTGTTTGGTTTCCCATTCTTTCACTTTCATCAACCACACATCAAAGACAAAAAGAAAATGTTATGTATATTTCCACCACATGCAAAGCAGAGGCATTCCCATTCCTAAGATGCTTACATGTCACTTCACGTTTCCTAGAAGAAAATACGTCAGTTTTTAATATGTATGTCAATCATTCTATGGAGAAATCTTCGATTATTCTCCAGTAGTCCTTTGTCTTTTTTTAAAGAGAGAAAAGGTTTTATAGGAGCTTTTGTGACAACTGGGGTGATGGTTTCTTTCTGTGAAGGGAGAGCTTGAGTCAAGAAGTGAGTTCCTGGCCTCTTCTGACGTCTTTGGTTGCTGACTGACTGGCCAGGTGGATCAAGGTGTGTGTATGAGGGCCGGCTGAGTGGCGCGTTGGTTAAGAACTGGCTTTGGATGCCAGAGGGCCGCGGTTTGGATCCCACATATGAGGGCCAGTGACACTGCAGTGGGTTGCCATGGGCTACCGTGTGTAGCTGGCAGCCAGCGTGAGTGGCCAGCAGCCGCAGTGAGCGGCTGTCCAAAAGTCGGCGACTGATCTCACTTGCTCGGGAAGAGCGCAATGATGGTGCCAACCTGGGCCAGTGAAGCAACGTCCTCCACACCTAGACTGAAGAACAAAACAACAGCAACTTGTCTGTTCCCCTTCCCCCAATTCTCCAGCACTGTTCCCCTCCCCCAATTCCCCAATTAAAAAAATCTTTAAAAAAAAAAGGTGTGCGTATGAGAGAGAGCAGGGGGTTGGAAGCATGTTGAGTGAGGGTGCATACACCCACACGTGCGCATACACATGCAGAGGATGGATAGAACAACTTCACAGCAGGTCCGTGATCATCACTGAAGCAGAAATGAGGGTGGAAGTAAGCATACCTTGATGCCTTATTCATATGTCTCGTGTGTGTGTGTATACACATATATATGTGTATATATATCTATACAGATATAGTTTCCATATGAGTTCCGATAGCTCGTACTCTCATCCTGGGAGCTCGCACCCTCAGCCGTCATCGTGGTACTCATAGTGCAGGAAGTGCTTATGTCCTTGTCCTGACATTTTTCTAAATCAGGCTGAATTCCCCCCCCCCACCTTGAAAATAGAGTCTGGAGCAGGTGGTGCTTGGGACTTGATCGTTTTACTGGGGGATTTTGCCACCCATTGAAATCACTGGGAAACCTTGTAGTTCGGCTACCAGCCCCTGTTGTACTAGAATGTTTTTCTTAGTCAAAGCATCTACCAAAAAGTATGCAGTGTAAGAATTCAAGTTGGAGGAAACCATGAGAAGTGTGCCTGTTCCCAGGACTGTTGGGTTTTGCCCTTTCCCCTCAATTCACTTCACACTTTTTAAAATAAACACTAAATTTGATGCCATAGAAACTGCATCTATATGTGTACAAGGAATGGATTCCTTATTTTAGGCAATAAGCGTTTTCTTCTTGTCATTTAGACACAAGGATTAGTTTTTATTCACTGTCACTGTTATCAGCCTGCATAAAATGTAGATCTTACTTGCACTCTAGAAACGGCTTACATTTTAATTTAAGTAATGTGCCTCTTCAATTTTTTTTTAAAGGTAGTGTCTTCCCCAGCAGATGTAGCTGAAAAAGCTGACAGAATTATTACAATGTTGCCCACCAATAATAATGCAATAGAAGCTTATTCTGGAGCAAATGGAATTCTAAAGTATGTATCTCTTAACTGTGGATATTTTCTTGTTTTGATAGTTCATGCATTTCACATTGTTAGACCTATTAAGAAATTACAGTGATGTTTGTTAAAACTTTCCATACTGTTTTCTTATTTCTTAAAAGTGAATGGTGTGGCTTCTCTCTCATTGTAAAGGGTTTGTTTTTTTCACTAAAGCCAAGTATGTGACTTTTGGGAATACATTTTTTTTTTGCTTCTGTTTCTTTAACTCTTGCATTAAACTTACGCTTTCATTGGTAGCATGTTTAAGAGACTTTTAAAGCTTGCATTTTAAACTGTACAAATGTTACAAGCATAATAATGGTTTATAGAAATTCAGGAAAAGGTTTCTATGAAAAATAAAACCAAACATTGGAAAGAACACCATTATTTAACATTTTATTATATAATAAAAAGTTATTGTATGTCCTCTGGGTTAGTACATCTGTAGTAAGAACTTTAAGAAGTTGGCATTAAAGGTTAGCAGTAGCTCTTTAAATAAAATGTAATTTAGGTCAGAGTTTCCTAGCCAGTGCTTAGCTTCCCTGGCTTCAAGAACTTTTTGGTTAATTGCTGCCTATTGCCAAACCCTTGTGGTTGTGTTAGGATGACAGCGGTCGAATTCCCAATTTAGTTTTTTGGTCTTACTGGTTCCTGTTCCTAAATTGTTTTGTTGTTGAATTTCAGCAAAGAGCTACAACAAACTGGTAAGCCCTGTGGACACATGAAGGGCTGAAAAGAAAGGGTTTAATTTCACGAAGCTGTAATACATGAAACTGGAGATTTTTGGAAATTGAATTGCTTTGGAACACTAACAAACTTGGAAGCAAAAGACACTTGGATATTAGGCAGCAAACTGATAAGATAAATGTTTAGCTTTCAGGGAAGGTTGAAAGACACTCATTTTGGATGGAGCCTTCAGGCCCGCAGTGTGTGTGGTCCTGAGGCAACCTAGCTGTCTCATTATGTAGCCTGTTCCAGTTATGGCCCTACTTTACCTTTCAAGGAAAAGTTACTAAAATCCTACGTTTATTAATATCTTTTACTAAGGAATATGGTGGCCAACTACCAGCTCAATCTAGTGGAGGGAGTGCTTTGAAAGAGTTGGGCTTTACATTGAACTGTAATTTGCTTGTCATGGGTGGTTCTTTATTTTCTCTGGGTCAGGATCATTTCCCTAAATCCAGTGTAATTTTTAAGATGATTTCCCATTTGCTTAAAGATTTAAGATCTTAAAAATGTGAATATCACAGAAGACTGGTAAACTTAATTCTTATTTTTTAGGTTGTGTAAAGTGAAACTCTACATACTGAGATAACCTATAATAGAGTATGCTCTTTTATTTTTTTTCCTGTGGAATGTAACCCAATCATTGCATTTGGACCAGATCAATTATATGTCTAGAATTGTTATAAGCATTTTGTGTGCTTATTTTTTTCTATGGGAAGATTTTTCTTTTTTGTGCTTTTTAGCAATGATTATCTATTTACCCCTTCAATGTTTATATTTATTCATTTATACTTTTCCAGTCATAATTATGATTAAATGTCTTCTGGGTTTATCTGTAGTAAGAACCTTGGAAAATTTGAATTAAAGGTTAACCATAGGGCCGGCTGAGTGGCGCAATGGTTAAGAACTCGCTTGGGATGCCAGAGGGCCCCGGTTCGGATCCCACATATGAGGGCCAGTGACACTGCCCTCCACAGCTAAGATGCTGAACAACAGCTCAACCTGGAGCTGGGCTGCCGTGAGTCGCTGGCGACGGCGTAGGCTGCAGCCCCTGTGGCAGTGGGTTGCCATGGGCTACCGTGTGTAGCCAGCAGCCAGCGTGAGCGGCCAGCAGCCGCAGTGAGCGGCCGTCCAGAAGCCGGCGACTGATCTGCCTCTCCAGGGAAGAGCACAATGATGGTGCCAACTTGGGCCAGTGAAGCAACGTCCTCCACAACTAGATTGAAGAACAAAACGACAGCAACTTGTCTGTTCCCCTTCCCCCAATTCCCCAGCACTGTTCCCATCCCCCCAATTCCCCAATAAAAAAATCTTAAAAAAAAAAAAAATTAAAAAAAAAGGTTAACCATAGCCCTTTAAATTATAACTTAGATCAGAGTTTCCTAGCCCTTGAAGATAGACACAGACTACAGATTGTAAGGGAACTATCTAGGTATACAGTCTGCACTTACAGTACAAACAAAAATGTTTTACTGTAAGAATGCCATTAAAATATTGATGTAAAATATGGAATATGAAAAGACTGCTTCCTCCCTTTACCAACGCATGTATATAAATTTACCATGAAGAACAAAAAGATGGTGAGATTGCAAGTCCATTCCTATATTCTCCTGTCTGCCTGTTTGATATTTTATTTTGTTTTTAAAAAGTTAGTTATTAAAGAATATGCTATCCTAAAGCAAATGGCTAAATTTTAGTTGCTTATATTAAGCAACTGAAATGACATGGATATGTGAAATTTTCAATGTAGCTTTTTAAAGACAAATCAATTAATGTTTTTTTGGTTTTTGTTTGTTTAAATTGGGGAATTGGGGGAGGGGCAAATCAATTACTTTTAAGAGAGACTCAGCTACAAACAAAATTGTAAATCCTACCAAATACCTTTTTTAAAGTTAATAGGTATTTTAATTTGCTTAAATCATAGCTTACCTGTATTATTATGGTTAGTGTGTATTTCATCTAAAACAAGAATTTATACCATCTATTTTATTAGATGATTTTGGTTTATTTGAAAGAGTTTGCTTGTGTTTACTTTGAGTTGTAATTGATCTGAAAATGAATTTAAGATTTTGAAGCCGTTTTAATAATGTTTTTAATACCTGGCGCCTATTAGCCGATTCTGATTCTGTAGGTTGTTGCATGAAATGTTTATTCAGCATTGTAAACTGTATTTTTAAAACTACAAAACTGGTTTTTAAAAAACTGTATTTTTATTTATTTTACTTAGAAAAGTGAAGAAAGGCTCACTGTTAATAGATTCAAGCACTATTGATCCTACAGTTTCAAAAGAATTGGCCAAAGAAGTTGAGAAAATGGGAGCAGTTTTCATGGATGCCCCTGTTTCTGGTGGTAAGTGGCAGCTAAAACATATACACACCTGTTTCTATTTGTCAAATCAGTGATTAAAGTTTTGTAATACCCTAGATACACCCAGGCATTTTTAGACCTGTTAGAGGGACTCTGAATTCCCTCATTAAAGATAAAAACAAACCAAAATGCCTTATTTTATTCAGTGCTCTCAAAATATATTGCTTATTCTAAATTCAGATAAAAAGATGTCACAACTTTGAAGAGCTGTAAATTTTTGGTCTAAATCTCTGTGGGTAGGGATAGATCAATTGATAGAAAATTTAACCTTTCAGGACAGATTTAAGAAATAATTAGCTTGAATATTCTTATAACTATTAAAGAAATTGAAGAAGTAGTAAAAAAGAAAAATTATTTTACACACACACAAAATTAGGCCCAGGTGATTTTACAGGTGAATGTTACCAAAATTTCAAGGAACAGATCATCACAATTTTATATAAACTTTTCCAGACAATAGAAAAGGAGGAAATACTTGCCAACTCATTCTACAAGACCTGTATAACTCTGATACATAGACCAGACAAACATTATGGGAGACCAAAATTATAGGTTTATATCAGTCGTGAATATAGAAGTAAAAATCTAAAGTGTATTAGCAAACTAAATTCAACCAGGCATAAAAGAGATCAAACACTACAACTAAGTTTGGTTTATCTCATATATGCACAGATGGCTTAATGTTAGAAAATCTATAAATCTATAAATAGTACATGTTAATGTACTTAAAAATCATATGATCATTTCAGTCAGAGCAAAAGGAAACCCACAAATAAAATTTTAAAAGCTTATTATTATGTCAAATATTCATAATGGGTATCTTGGTAGTTTGGAATGGCAGGATTATGGGTATTATGATTTTCCATAATTTAAAAATTTTCCAAAATTGTGTAATCAAATACCATATGTGCACACACATACATGCATACATATATACATACATGCATATGTAATTATAACAGTACAGTAGTAGACAGTGGAATAGCAGTTTTATTCTAATTATATTAAATTTGATTGTAGGCTATGGAATTAAGAAATAACAAAATACATTAATTTAAATCAGTTTTTATTTTTTCATAAAGAACCTAGTGGTCTTGTTGTAAAGGTGTCTTATATCCCAAATCATTTTGTATGTGAGTAGAGGTGTAAATAATTCTTAGCCCCTCTAATTATATTGAATTGGTTAAGTATGATTTAGGTATAAAGATTTATAATGCGGTGTAGACACTTTGATCACAAAATACTAATAAGCAGTTTTAAGCTTGGTATTGGTGTGGTATACGTGTATTTATGGAATGGAATTAAACTGAACAGTTCTTTCTTCTTTGAGTGGTTCTGTAATTGAATTTGAAAATTGATACAGTACGTATGATCTTGCTATTCTTCTTTTGCCTCAAGAGTATAGCCTGAAACGATTCGATAATAAAAAATACCAGTTTGATTTTTAAATTTATTTCAACTTTTATAATATAGCTTTCTTTGTGATATAACTTTCAAGTTACTCTGTTGTTCCTGTTAAGCTATTGTTAAACCCTAGTTTGTAGTTTTAGGATGCAAAAATGCTAATTTATAATAGTGGATACACCTGAATCTGACTGAACTGTATTATAGATTGAAAGCTTTGTGTAGAGATGGTTTGTGATAATTTATTGTTTGACACATGATCATTATGTAATTTGTAATATAAGTATGTAACAGAAGCTGATATTTGTCTTCTCATAGTTATTATTTTTATATCTTTAATATGGTAAGTTAACATTGGCTCCACTTTCTAAGTTAAAATAGAGGAAACTTTCTGTAAGTTAAATAGGCTTGTTTAAAAATGATTACATTTTAACTGAATAAAATTAAGGAAAAGCGATCTGGGTAAATAAAGCCTGGCTTAGACACCCATGACATAGGCCCACAATTTTAGAGAGGTTTTATATTCATCAGTCTTGAAACATGGAATATTTGAGGTCATTTGAATAAAGCCTTAAAATGTTCCATCCATTTTATCCCTTTCTGTCCACCCCTCATCTGTTTCTTAGGTTTTAAAAAATGCATTTATATGTATTTATATTGAGACATTATATACAAATACAGTAGTATTCTAAAAATATAAATGGGAACTTCTTATTCTGTGGTTAGCATTTTAAAGTTTTTTTTTAAACCTATTATAGATTGTATAGGTAAATTACATAGATTTTTGAACAAGTGATTGGTTTCTTTAGTCCAGCCTTTTCCTCTACTTCCTGGTAAATATTATTCTGGGGAGTAAAATGAAAAGAATCATTACTGTATCATTTTATCTATTAATTGAAGGTTTTCCCCAGGTTTCATTTTGATATTTATTAGACCCACCCTATAGCAGTTCTTCTATACATCATCCTTATTACAAATAATATTTTTTTGAGTTCTATATGACTTTTTAAAAAATCAAAAGCAAATGTTGCTTAAACTGTTATAATTATCAGCCTGAAACCTGAAATGACCATCCTGTGAATAACTGTTTTATACTTGTACAGTTATCACTTTATAGCATAGATACCACCTGATAAGTACTTTGGCATGCGTCAACCAATCTGTCAAACTGTACCTGCCTTTATCAAAACCCACATTACATTATATTTATAGGCATTGGTTTTCTTCCTCTTGTAGAGTTTAAGCTTTTTGAGCACAGGGAGCAAGTCCCCCCCCCCATGTTTTTATTAAATATTGAATATATATACAAAATATTTATAAAACATACAAAGGTACGAAGTGTAAGTATACATTGAGCCCAAGTACCCCTGTCTCCGTTGAAGAACTAGAACCTTACTATTCGCTTTGAGATTTTTGTGGGCATCTATCTCCCAATCCTGTTTTCTTTTCTCCTTGATTAGAAGGAGCCAGTAACCTGCATTTTCTGACTTATTCTCATGCTTTTTTTTATAGTTTAACCATATATATATATATATATATATATATATATATAAATTTTTTTTTTTAATCTCTAACCAGTAGTTTCTTTTCCATGATTTGGACCATTATAGAAATGGAATCGTAATGAGTGTATTCTATGACTTGCTTGTTCACCTCACGTTCCTGAGTTTCATAGATGGTGTTGGTCGAGGCACTGGCCTACCCAGTGCCTTTGTGAGAACGTGCAGGAGGCATTTCCTCTACTGAAACTGCCCCTCAGGTGAGCAGGAGGCATCTGTGTAAAAATAAAAAAGCATTCCTTTCTCTGTACAGGTGAAACCTGCATCAAGGTTTGGTTTGGCAAACCAAGCGTGGATTGGACGCCAGGCTCTGCCAGCCCCCTGGGGTGATGCCCATGCAGTGCATGAAATGTCTCACCATTACATGGTGGTTACATGTAGTTCATTAATTTTAACTTCTCTGTGGTGTCATTCTTTAAAAATACCACATTTTACATTCATTGGGATTATTTTCAGGTTTTAAAATATTCTTCACATTCTTATGCATTGTGGAAGTGAGTTCTAAATTTAGGCTCACCCACAGAGTTGTGAGCAAATTAGCCACTATATTTGGGGTGCTGTGTAGCAGTAGATGACTGATGGAGCCAATGTAGTTGATGTTTCCATAATTATGGAGAAGTGTTTGTTACTTACTGTATCAATTAGTATGTTACCTGTGCTTATTTAGTATAAGTGTTATAAACCCTTTTTGAGGGAGAATTGTAATGCAGTTAGCATAAAGGGCAACTTTAATGCCAAAACTAAGTTGCTAAAATGTTTTATTATTAAGCCAGTTCAGAAAAGAGTTATGTCTGCTGTAAACAGGTCCCTGACTTATGTCTCTGTATTTCTGATTACAAAGGAGACTGTTTGGCCAAATGTTACCTAACTAGCTACCCGGGTGAGCTGATATGAGATACCCAGATTTAGTAAGATCTGGAAAAGTAAGATGGTAAAAATTTAATAAATGTCATTATGGTATTCTCATGGACTGCTGGGGTTAAATAGTATGTCTAGCTTTTAAGTGTCTTTTATGCTCTTAGAATTGGGTTTTATTATTAGAAGGGACCTTAGCAATAATTTAATTTGACTCTGTTATTTTAGATGGCAAATTGAGGTCCACAGAGGTTAAGTGGCTTGCTGAGGCCTCACCAGCTTGATAGCAGATGTAGACGTAGGATCCTACTCCCCAGCTCAGTATAAGGTTCTTCCGCCTGTGCCAGACCTTCCCATCAGTCCGTCCTATGGAGGCCTTCTCTATTTTTCGTAGCATTTGCCTACCGTTAACCCTGTTTCTAACAGTTTTATCTACCCCAGTGGCTGGTTCTCTGTCTTCCATCTGGCTAGCTGACAGGCACTGCCATGTGGTAAAATCTGTTGGAAGGTGAAGGGAGCAATTGCCTTTTTTTCTAACCCTGAGGCTGGCTTCTAATCACTTGAGAAGAAACGGTTGAGAAGCCATGATGCTGGCATCTGAAGAGCTCCGGAGAGATCCGATCGGTCCTGCTGTATTCCCCATCCCAGAATGTTTACTAACTGGCTATCAGGAGTCTTGTTCTGCCAATGGGTTGGGATAGAACCAGAGTGTGTTGGATCGACCTGACTGGTTATTCAAATAAACTTCCAGGAAAAGAGAAAGTGAAGTGCTATCTTGACATATCTCTAACATGTGTCTAGGTTTGATGGGATAGGACCTGTTCTGAGCTACAAGGACTTGGAGTTGAACAGGGTATATGTACCTGAAAGCACATGGATGAGAGGATTGTGTTACATAGCAAGAATGAGGCTATTTTCCATGCCCTCTGTGTTCCCACAGTATGGTATCTATGCTATTGCAAGGACCATTGTGTTATGCTTCTGTTCGTGCCTGTTTCTTCCACTACTAGACTCTGAAGAGGGCAGATACCATGTCTTACTCAACTTTGTATCTCCAGTGTATATCTTCTGGTGGGCGTTTAAAAATGATTGAATTAAGAATCTTGTATTTTTTAAATTGAGGATTAATGTTAAATATTTTGAGCCTTCGGAGTAGTTATTTCTCACTCACAAGCTGCTCACCAGGTTATTTATCTCCAGACTATTGACCTCTTTCTGAAGTTAAACTAAGTAACTGCCTATAACTTCTAATATCAGTCAGATAGTAAGTACTTACTGTGTTCAAAATGTTATAATATTAGATGCTGTTGGGAAGTGTGGATATGATCAAAGTGGTGAGGTTAGGATAAAAGAAGTAAACTAATAAATATTTAGAACAACTTAAAGAAGAAGTCCTTACATTAGAAATTTAGAATTTAGGAAAACATACTAATAAAATGATTTGCAAATAGTTATAAAATGCAAACTAATGCAGTGCAACAGTAGTCCAGTACTCAACAACCAGAAAGGGAACACTTCATTAACAGTTTGACCACAGCAACATGCTAGGCATTATAGAAAAACACTATCATACCTGGGGTGGCCATTAATACTTATTTTGACTTTTATCTGATATTCACCTTTATGGGTAAATAAAGGGAGGGAGTAACACCAAATTTGATTTATACAGCTGATTCCAGGGCAACAGAAGGATATTTAGTTCTGGAAATAAAAAATGTATAACAGATCAACCAGAAACCTAATATATCCAAGGGGAACCAGTGGAATTTGGGGATAGATTTGACAGTCATTTAGTAAATAATTCTTAAAGAAAGGAAGAATAGGCAAATTGGTTAGTTCATATAATTCTCTTACATTTAGTTTCATTTTTTGTTGTACTTCTGTTAGTAAATTAAAAGTTCACTTGGAAATTAGGGCCAGCATGGAGCTTTTAGAGAGAGAAAGTAACTCTAAAAATGGAGGTCTTCATTTTTTCTTCTGTGAAATGTCTCGTACTGAAAATTATTGTATTTATGTAATTTTACAAGATTATTTACTGTTTTCTGATTATACGTCTTACCTACTCTGTTACGCTTGACAGCACCTTGATTGCAAAGGGACGTGCTTCGTTCTTCATTTCATGCACTAAACATTTATTGAGTACTTTCTTTATGCTAGATATGTTCTGGGCACTGGAGTTAGGTCTTTAAGGATATTCAGAGCCTTGCCTCATGGAGATTATGATTTAGTAGAAATAGAATAAACAGATAAACAAAAATAATTTCAATGATAAGTGCTATGAAGGAGAACAGGCAGAATGATCCGTTAAAGAGATAGAGACTAAGTGGAGTTTACATTGAGTGGACTGGACACCTTCTCTGGGGATTGACGTTTAAGCAGAGAGCTGAGTGCATAGGGCCCGGGAAGAGTTGCGGTGCAGGGAGCTGCTCAGTATGGGCTCTGAAGCATTGAACAAGCTTGGTATGTTTGTGGAACGTTTATCTTTGTATCACCAGGACTTAGCAGGTAGGTTCACTCAGAGTTTGTTAAACTGAATCACCTATAAATTGCGTCCCTTCTCCCTCCGCATGTCTAATATCATACCATGCCTTTGTTTAACAGTTTGTGGTTATCAAAGTAAAGCTAACTGGGCTTGATGTAAGTTAGCCCAAGACACTGGCCTCATCGCTCTGATGCCTTTTCTGTTTGTCTTGTGTAAATCGCATCTTTATGAAAATTGTAATCCTTCTTTAATGTCAGATGTTGTTTAGTAGCACCATTTTGGATACTTGCTTTTTTTTTTTTTTTTAGTGTGAAATGGGTCTGTTACCACAGAACTAGTTTCAATTTGATCAACTCTCTTGTATAATGAATGCTAGACATAAAGCAAATTAAAAACTATTGTTTGTGACTAATGACCAAATACTGTTCAGCCTGCTCCCAGGGCATAATTACAGCACTTAACTGTGCTTGAATAATTGAAGAATAAACTCACTGATTGCCTAATATGTCTGTAGAGTCGCACAGAGACCTTGAGTTGAAGTGACTCTGAAGTGGCACTTGTAGTTAGCCCAAGGCTTTCTGTGCTGGTAAGCCTCATTGATTTGCTAAACTGTATTACTCCAGTTAGGGTTTAATGTCAAAATTAAATAATTAAACTTGTGTGGATGTGTTTGTGTAACTGTTCCCTACCAGGAAACCAAATTTTATACTCTACTTGGCTGGGTTAAGTTTTAGTAATTCATTTGAGGTATTCTTAGACTATGGAGTAGTGAGCACAAAACCTATTAAGAAGTTTCTCTTACAGCATGCACTAGACTTACTTCCTAAATTTTTCAATGAAAGTCTTATATAGACTCCCATTATTGATTTTAAAATCAAGTGTGCAGTCTTGGCCTTTACTGCTCACTGAACTGGATACCTACTGTTTTTCCACTAGATCTGTATCTAATTTATGGTAAAGGGACCACAAAAACAAAAATTATTTGTGTTTTGGCACCTAACACCATTATAGTTCAGGGTCTGTTGGCATTTCCATTAAAACATTTTCTTAGAGAGGTTTATAACTTGGCACTTTTACTTGGCTTTGAGCTGAAACATTGCTATTTCTGTCCAAAAGCAAATTCTTTTACCAAATTTCATATAACTGACTTTGCTGTGGTTTCTAATGTGTGGAAGGGGGAAGGGCTATCACAGTGGGCCTTTGACGCTCTAACACGCTGTTTGATTGCACAGCAGGGTTGTGTGCGGCGTCTATTCTTACATTTTAGTCTTACCTCAGTAAGGGTTTACGTTTTTAATGTTTTGAAATATTTTGGTTTAACATGATTAATATATGTAATTCATTTTCATGGGTTCTTCCCTTTAAAGAATTGTTCTACTATGATGATTTTTCTAGTTCTTTTTATCAACTTCTATTATTGATTATAAAATTTAAAAGTACTTTGTGGCATTGACTTTTGTGTGAGAGACTTGAATTAATCTACCTTGAAAATTTTTAAATAAAATAAGCTTCTCCTTGGTCTGATTTGGTGGCATTTAAAGCTTGAGTAACTCAAATAATTAAAGTTTTCTTTAACTTTGTTTGATGGGCAAATCCATTTCCTTAGAAATAACGTAAGATTCATCCATACCAGTATACCAGAAATGGGTTAATTATGTTAGCCATTTGCATTTACCCATAATTTTGCAGCAGACCTCAGAGATATTGCAGGTTCCATCCCAGGCCACCGCAATAAAGCGAGTCATAATCTTTTTGCTGGTGGAGGGTCTTGCCTTCAGTTTGTAAAAAAGGCAACATCTGTGGAGCAAAATAAAGTGAAGCACAATAAAATGAGGCATGTCTGTACTTATCACCCCATATGCGTTAAGTATCCTTTTTGTCTCTGGAGGATACCTTTTGCATGTGATTTTCTCTGGTTTGCACAAGTAGTTCAGAAATGTTTGGTAAACAAATTCCAAGGATTTCTTTGAAATTAGTCCCGGAGAAGAGGTGCCTATAAAAACCTCTTTTTACATTCTTTGGCATGCTTTAAGCTCCCTTACGACAGTGTCATGGACAAGAGTCCCTATATAATGTGTTAATGAGTTCTTAACACATTTAAAGAAGACTGCTGACTCACTGCCCAAGATAACATGGCTGAGGCAGCTTTAATAATGTCTCCTAAGAAAATAGTAGAAGAATGGGTTAGAGAAGGCAAAGCGATCACTGTGTTTGTTAATACTGCTATCATTTATTGTTAGTAGTAGTATTGCTAACAACAACCTGGTTTATTTCTAAGAATTGACTCTCTCTCGGTTTGCAATTAATTCCCTCATCTCCAAATCTGCAGGCCAGATTTTAATTGCATTGCAGTTTCCATTCAAGTAACCATTACCAGGGTTGCTCTTGCCAGGTTCTGTCCTGTGGTGGAGGGGACACTGTGTGTTCTCTTCACAGGGTTATGCTGAAAAGCGCATGGATAAGGCAGGGGTCCTGCCTGAAGTAATCCCAGGGTATTTTTAATGTCCTTTAATTGCCATTCAGGATGTAAGTCAGACCAGACACATTTGGGTCTGGCCACATAGTTCATGACTGCCTACTGGTGTTTCTGTATAACGGTGAAGTAGATTTAGTAAATAAATCTCCTGAAGCTATTACTTATATATAATTTATTTTTCATTAACATTCATTGATTCCTAAGCAGTGTGAAATTAGTTCCAGTATACATTTTGTGTTTTATGTCTCTATTTTGTTTTGCTTGTGATCTCTGGATAGCATGGGGGGTGAGGTGGGAGGAAGAAATGAAATTAATAATTCGGCAAGGGCCTTGTCATCATGATCAAATCATTAGCAGACGTATTTACAGTTTTCTAGATGTCTGATTTTCTTAAAAATAGTTTGATAATGTTAGCAGATGGAAAACATATTAAGTTGAGTTTAACTCCTTCTCCGTGTATAGTTGCCATACGATTCTATTTTGTTTTGCATTACTTGGGTGTTATAGTTGTGAACATTTTAAATTTACATGCACGTTTCATAATAGTCATCCTTACATCCTCCTATCATGGCCAGTGAAGGTTGGCAGCAGACTTACTTTCTCTCTTCTGTCTTGAAGTGATTGTAACTTGACCTGAAGGTAGAGGGGTTTTGTTGTTATTTTGTTCTTAGCTCAAACTACCTCCAGCAATACGAGAGATGTGGAGTCTTTTACAAGAGTGTTAAGAATTTTAAATTTGTACCTGAATTTTTTTTTTGAGTATTTGACTTGTTGTGATCATCAGAATGTTTCTCCATTGCAGTCTCTAAGGCAGCATTGTTCTTAGGGAGTTTTTTTGTTTTTGTTTTTTAATGAAACAATATGTGGCATACAAATAATTTTATCATTAATTACATTTCATTTCCCTTAATTCTTATGTGTGAGGGTAATACTTGTTCTCAAGTGGCCAACATTTTTAATGTACTATGTACATATATTAAAAAGGGAGAAAAATAGTCTTGGCAGACACTGAAATAATTGGCTTTTCCAGCCAAGATAGGTTTGTAAAACGTTCTGAAATTTAAGAAGTGGGAGGGAAAGAATTTTTCTTTTCATTAATGCGATATTTTATTAACTCTTTACCTTAGGCTATAAAATTTTTCTGGCAGTATTTTTTTTTTATATTAGATAAGCAGCTAGAGGAAGAAGGGTAGTTGATTTATTGTAATTGTCAAATATCTGCAAACATTCAGATAGTTAAAAGAATTATTTTGACTTAAAATCCTGAGCAGAATCAATATTTTTTTTCTGAAAGTCAATGATAATTTTGAGAAAGGAATAAAAGCATCAGCATAATTCTGGCTTTGAGATCTGTAATCTTTAATAGCAAACTTTTAAAAACAGCATTTAGAAATATTTGATGGTATCTCATGGCCTTTAATTGGGCTGCACTTTTATATTCTTATTAGTACTCGCATAAAATCAACAGCTTTTCATGATCAGGCGTTTACTTCTTAAATCTTGCACGCTGCTCTGATAGGTAATAGACCACGCAACACTGGATATTTTGAAGTTCATAGGAATAGCCTACATTTCATACAGAAAAGTTACTTTATGTAATATTCAAGGGTTAGTGGACAGGGGGAGGGAAGGGAGGCAGGGCAGGACCATGTGAGGGAATAAGAGAGAGTACAGTGTCCTCTTCCATTTTGGCTGGTAGTTTGGAGTAAAACTGTAAAGTTAAACTTTTTGGAATTGTTACTACCCCAAGTGGGAATATAAACTATATTGAACAAAATTTATTTCGCCCGTTAAAAAGTCAACCTAAAACTAGAGTTAATTAGTTTACATTATTACATCACTTCTAGTAGAGACTCAAAACTGGTACCAAGTAAGAGGCGCTCTGTCAGGTGAGCTGACTGCTGCCCATATGGGGCTTTAAGATAATGATGAGTTTAAATTTCCTCTTAGAGCTAAGTGAGAATAAAACTGGAGGCAGTAAATACTCTTGGCCAAAACCATTAAATGAAAAAGCTGGGAATTCTCCAGCTCTTGACTTAAATTGTTTGTTTATCAGCTGGCGCCTGGTCTGGAGTCAAGAGCTGGAGATTTCTATCTGTGACAGAACTTTGAAACTCTTGCAAGACACTTTCATTTCAACTTAAGGTAACTTGAGTTTATGGCTTTGGCTTTAAAGATTACTAATGATTTACTCATTTCCTTACCATTTAACCAGAGTGGACTTTTTCCCAGGAAAGGATCTGTGTTTATTTAGGGCCTTTGTCTGCGGAGGGATTAAAAGGCAGCCCACCAGCATTGTGAACTTGATGGTAATAAAAGGTCACCAAAACACACCATAAAAACATTCTTACCATGGAATTAATTATACAGTGTAATTTTACAAAGCAGCTCGGTTACTCCATCCCGACGCACCCCCCCCCCATTCTTAAACATTTCACCTTTTGAAAATTAAAGCTTTGGTACAATTCAGGTTTTGCAGGGGGAAAAAAACCATTTTGCTTTTTTGATTTTAGACACTGAAGAATTGCCACAGGCAGTAAATTGCTTTAAATTTTTAAAGTTTTAAAACAAAAATTGTCACTTGTTGTTTAACTTTGAGATGAATAACTTGTTTGGGATGAGGATAGAATAGTCAAAAGGGATGGTTGGAGTTTCATAGAATAGCTGTTTCTAAAAACCTAAGCCTAGTTAAGAGTTCTTTTGTGCCACCAGGTGGCATTGCATCCAAACCTGCTTGTGATAAAGGGAGCATTTTAAAATACTCTTTTTTGTTCAAGAGAGGTCATAACACTTTTTCTAGATTTTGCTTTTAAAGCTTACTTAAAAATACATCTAATAGCAAGGTTGATTAAATGTCTCCAGATTAAATGTCTTTCAGAGAACTGAAAAGATTTCTGAACTCTGCAAATATTTGTATTTGCTTTTATGTGGTTAATATTGAAATGAAAGTAAATTGAAATGTTGAAAATTTTTCAGAGGATTGCTTTTTTTTCTTTTTTTCAGTAAATGAACATTTAACAGTTGGTTATTTTGTTTTGTTTTACTTGTCTAAACATTCCAGAGAGGATCCTGCCTATGAAAACCCTTACAAATGTTGCAAAAACTCCCTCAGTGCAGCCCCCCAACCCCAACACATACAGTTACACCCGCCCCAGCCCTTATAAAAAAAAGTGTTAGCAGGCTTCACTGTGTGGGAATTTTTTTAAAAAGGGAAAGACCTCTGAAAGGTGCAAGTGGGTCCTTTTCATAAGCCTAACTTTGATTCATTAGGCGGTTCATATTCATGTCTTAAAAGGTGTTTTTCGGAAAATAAATCCTTGCAGTTTCCTGTACTGGTTTTGAGGGAGTCTCTTCAGTCTTTTGAATCAACTCATTTTAAGAAAATGATAATATAAAAGCAAAAAAAAAAAAAAGACTCATCATAAATTTTATAAAAGATTTTTTTCATTAAAAGATGTATTAATGTCTTATTTTTATGAACGCATATATATAATAACAAACAGCACAGAAACAAATTACTTAATACAACTACTCACATGCTAACATGTTGTCAGAGTAAATAAAGTTCAGTGTACATTCTATTGATTTTCATCCTTTTAAAAAAATGTATTCACTATGCAGAAAGATGTTGAATGCTTAGCTTTGATCCTTTATCAAAAAGCTTTATGAAATGTTACTCATTTTTTACTCTCTTGCCTCTTTGAGGCTTCATAGTATGCACAACCTGTTTAAGAAATGTATATGTTTTCAAAGTAAATGTTTGACCTCCCACCTTGATGTTCCTCCTTTTAAACACACACACACACACACACACACACACACACACACACACTTCGCCCCTTCCCTATATTTTGAATAACTTGATTGGAATGTGTGTTGTACTAAAACTAAATATATACAATCCTCAGTATTACAAAGAGAGAACTTTGTTTTAAAAATTATGAAAATTTCACATTTGAAAGTAGTCTAGACAAAGGTAGTCATGACGTTTGACTGAATATTTTACTTTTAAACTTGATACAACAGACTCCTCTTAGCTTTGTTGTATGCTGATATTTCTATTTATTTAACATCCAAAAGCTGTATTGGTTTCTCTTTATAGACTGTGCCTGTGCTCTGGAATTGCCTCCTGCTGTCCATGAGTTGCTTCGTGGCTTGTTTTGTTAGAATTTCTCACCAGGGTTTTTGTGAGCTATGTAGCCAACATTAAAAAACAAAACAAAACAAAAAAACCCTCAGAATTTGATACAGTAGACTGGATTAGTAAAAATTATACTTTCTATTCATAATTGTAATTGACTAAGCTTCCTGGCTCAGCGTATCAGTTTTATGTAGTAAGAATAAGCATATGCAAATCTCATGCAATAATATGCATATATATATATATATATATAAAACTGCCCACAATGATTCTATTTTTCTAGTTATTTCTATAATATTTAACGACTTCTTTTTGCTGAAATTCCAGAAATCTATTTTTGCATTAAAAATATAATAGAAAAAAATTCCTACTCGTTTGGGTGTATGTAATTTAGTAATGAAGCATTTAGATTTTGGCTTCTCTTATTTCAGTTGGAAATAGTATTGGTGTAAGTGAGTGTTGCCATGGGAACCTCCACATAGATATAAAAGGCAAGACTGTCTAAGTGAAGGAGGGGGGGCTGTGTACTAAAATACCACCGGCTTAAATGATCTATTTTATGTATGTGTTGGGGGTGTAGGGAGAGAGCTAGGATGAGAAGGGAAGAGAAAGTGCAGAAAGTAAATGTTAAAAGTTAAAACCACGGACTCATACTTCCACAGTCTCATAGGTGGAAGTATTTTTTTGTGTTTGTTTTTTTAATTTGAAATGTGAGTCTCAATGATTTATATCAGATACATATGTTGCGCAGTCTTTGCATACCTTATTTTTAAACTATGCTGATAGAACGTGCTTAACTTGATTTTAGATAAGATACTTAATTCAGTGAAATTTGTTGGAAAGTTAGGATTTTGGTCTCTGATATGGCTTTAATTATAAATTTTATTAAAGGTAGTTATACTTAAAATTTTTTCAGATACCTGAAAATTAAAAACAAAAAACAAAACTAACTTTACTGACCAGGAAACAGTTAATGTGGCTTTCAAAGAAAGCTGGTATTTAGGTTTTGTAGTATTTTTAATATTAGATTTTTTAAATTAGCAATTTTACTACTTTTCTGTAAATATTAGTCAAGGAAACAATGAGTTACTGTATCTGCACATATAATATCGTATGGTTCTCTAAAAAAATATATATGAAAAGATCAAAAGCAAGCGTCAAATCCTTTTTTATCCCTTAGGTGCATGTGTAGCTGCTGATAAAAATGATTAGAGAACAGCCAATTTAACTGTATGTAAAGGTAACATTTTTGTTTTTTGTATATTTAGGTTACAAAAAACAATAAAATTGTGCCGAACGTAAGTAAAAACATTAACCTGACAAAAACTGTTGAAACTTAACCTTTTTAGTCAATCCAGAGAAAAAGCAAAGCTGCCAAAGTAATAAAACACCCGGAAGTTTTTAAATTAAAAAGCGTAATTTAAATTTAAAAAAGGGATAGGGGAGCAGGAGAAGCAAGGGCGGGGGAAGGACAGCACTGTGTCCCCCAGGCCTGGCTGTATCTGATGTAAATTAAGCAGCAATGGAAGTGTTTTGTTTCCAACTCCACACAAACAATGCAGGCATCTCTTCCAGGGGTGGGTGGGTGCTGGAGTGGAGAGGGGGTGTTGAGTCTAGTAAACTGGGATACAGACTGTGTAGCCGTTAGTGGCTTCTGTAGCATAAAAAAACAGTGGGATTGAGAGGAAAGAATGAGAAAGTGTGTTTGCATATAAAATTAACCGAGTGAACCCTTCAAAGGGTGTGAAATAATTCATAACTGAGAGAATGCTTAGTTGTCAGTAATCTTCAGAGTCTCTATTTTAAAAGCAGGCCTTACACTGTAAAATGTTCAGCAGCCAAGATACCATATCACTTTTTAGGTATACTTTTAGCATAGGATAATCTGCTTAGTTTTAGACTTGACTTCTTAAGAACAAGAAGACTAAGAAAAATTTGTCTTTCTTGGAAAAATAGATAAGAAGGATAAAAAGTCAAGTTTATTTAAAAAAAATATTTTAAGAGAATGAAAGTAAGGGCAACAACATCTGTGCTGTTTCTCTGTTTCAGTTTTTGTCTGCGGCTTCTCCACGTCTCCTCCCTTCCTTGGAAGAAATCTGACAATCTTAATGGAGTGGAAAGCATAAAAAATGCACACAGCCTTATCAATAAGTGGATTCAAAATATTTTTACTTTAATCACGTTTAAAAAGTTTCATAATACAGAGTTTTCTAGAAGGCAACTATTATAATACGTATAAGTAGCTTTGGTGTGTCAGGCTGTCATGCTGGGTGGTTTTGTATTTTAAACCATTTAATCTTTATAGCAGTCTCATGAAATGCAGATTATCCTTATTTTTTTAGTGAGGAAGTTGAGGCTCATTTATGAAGGAACGATATGACAACTTGCATTTATTATAAGAATTAGCCTGAAGTAGCCAAGATGTTTTTTGGTAGAGAATCTTTAAATATTATGATAGGACTAGTGCCTTCAAGGTTGGAATTTCTTTTGGTTGGTAGACTAACGAAAAGATTTGATTTGTTTTATTTAAAAACAAAATCAACAGAAATACTTTTTCATGGTCTATTGATACCACCATTCAATGATACCCCCGCCCCAAATCAAAATATAGAAAAAGTTATTAGCCGACTTAAGTGTCCACTTAAGTAATTTAAAGCAATTTTGTTTTTGGTTTTATATGCTTGAATCTAGTCAACTACAGGAATAAAAGGGCTAAGAAAATGTGGAACCAGAAGTTTTAAACATAAAATAACTTCCTTGGAAGGTCTTTTAGAAGTTGGGTATTAAGAAGAGCCGAAAGGTATCCTATTTAGCTATGTCGTAAGCGTATGAGTACACAGAACAGTTTCACACATTTTCTCTTTTAACTTGTGTTTTAAAATTTTTAGTTTCCAAAGTAAATTATTTATAATCAGTGTGCGTGTGTACTTTTTAAAGTATGTTTATAGTATTCAACATTAAGATAACTAACAGTGTATCAAAGCTTATTGCTCAATGATAATAATAATATATATAGTATTTAGTCTAATTTGACATTACAACTATCATTTTATGTTTTACTGAAAGAATTATAATGTATTGGAAATTGATGATTTGTATCTTGTTAATATTTTTAACCCCTCTCAATACACATAATTCTTTAGTCATATTACTAAAAGAAATCTGTCCCAATAATTTTTAGTAGAAGACCTCTAAGAATAGTGGGAGGTGTGTGTGTGTGTGTGTGTGTGTGTGTGTGTGTGTGTGTGTGTGTGCGCGTGTTAATAGTTTAACCTAAAGATAACTGTGAAAGATACTTCTATATCTACTTCAGATATGGTAAAACAAATAAACAAGCAAACCCATACTCATCATAACTATAAAACATAGGTTCATTGAAGGCTATAAGAAAATGTTTATGTTCATGCCATTTTGCGTTGCCAATTTTTCTCTGAATTTTGTAAAGATCAAGTATGCTGACGTGCAAAATGCTGGTGTATACGTCAGAAACAAACTGAAACCCACCCACCTCCTGTTGTGCGTATTCTAAGAGTGAGAATTTCAGGTGTTTAAATAGCCATCTGTCTGGTTTCATCCTCGTCGATTTCTAGCTCCAAACATGATTGGCATCAGTTTAGGAAGAAGAGGGGCCCTTCTTCCCCTCATGTTGGTGTGCTCCACAGGAGAAACCAAACCATATTCTCACTCTCAGCTCAGAGCACTCAAGGAGGGCCTTGTACCCACTCCCAGGTTGTTTGGAAGTCATGTGAAGCTGCTTTTGTTGCTTCCCTTACTCTAAAGATTCCCATCTTGTTATATACCAAATTGTTTCCAGAAACAAACGCTTACTAGATGGATTGCTGTGAAAGGAAAGGGTAGGAAAGGCAAAACAGAGACTATTGGCAAGACATTTCTGGGAAAAATAAATTTTTAAGAAAAGATATCCTGACCCTGACCCTTAATGGGGTAAAGTTCCAAAGGAATAATGATTATTGCTGGTCAGAAAGTTGTCCAAGTGGATAGTGATAAAAACTGGAGTTTAGCCAAGTCTTGTTTTTTGTGTGGTTTTGTTCTCTCTTTTCCTGTTGTTGGCTGTATTGGAAGGGACCTTTAGTGGGTCATCTGATTATGGGAGGATGAAGGTTAAGTTTAGTTTTGCCTGACTTCAGTGATGTTATCTTTTCCAACCAAAGTGGCCTATGATAATGAGATTCTTCTTCAGAAAAAAAAAAAACAAACAATTCTTGATCTTTATACACTAATTTTAAGAGGTGACATGTTTTTTGAAGATTGAGGTTGTGACTTTAAAAAGGGTGAATTGCGATATTTCAGGAAGCTTGCTGATGTGAACATATATGACTTTTCATGAGGAGAGGTGCTACGGGGAAAACTGTTACAAGGACGGAAAAGAAAAATAAGGAACCTAAAGATGGACGCCCATTCTGTTTTGTTGTTGAAGGGAGAGAACTAGGGAAATTGTATGTGTTATCAATTATCCATGGATGCAAAGTTAAAAAAAAAAAAAAAGGAAAAAAACAGTATCAGAATGGTAATTTTGATGTCCACACTGAGCACCTCTTATTAAATATGTTTGCAATACAGTCGAACACCAAAATAAACTCCAAATAAATTCCAACATAAGGAGTTGTTGACTTTTATTTTAATTCATACTATATGTCCTGTGGATATGCGGGTCACAACATGGCAATGAGTTCCGGGAAAAGGCACTGTGGAAATGAGCTGTTTGTGGTTTGACACCCTCACCATTTACTCTTTCCTACTTACTTTCCATTGAGAGCACAGGTGTGCATCTGTGTGGGTGTGTGTCTTCACCTGGCTGGTCTCCCCTTGCCTGCCAAAACGAAACTTGAGCTCTTACTGAATGGAGGGTATTTTTCTCTATTTCTTCCACACCCCACAGTAACTTAAACTCTTTAAATTTTTTTACTCATTAACAATAAAAATGAAGGTGATACACCTTCCTTTTACTTAATGTCTGCATTTTAAATGTTTTTGAGGTTTTTTTTTTTTTTTATATGATGATACCTCAATGTGCACAGTTGCAAAGAGGGACCAACAGACATCTGCTTACAATTTTCCATGCAAACCTTTTTTGAGGGGGGTAAAAAAACGTTTCCTTAAAAAAGCGCTTAATCTTTTGAGAAATTGCTATTTAATTTTATTTGCATTACTTTTTCTCGTGCTTAATTTTAATCATAATTTAAAATAATAAAAAAGTAAATGTCAAGGATTTAAAATAAAGTTTAGGGTAGAAAATGTATCAATCGCATCTGTATTTTTCCCCCCTGTATTTTCTACTGAAATTCCTAAAATGAAGTTATTTCCTTTTAACCCTCTTTAAAATAGACCCAAGGAAGGCATTTAATAAACTTTTTTCTCTGGACCCTAAATCACAGATACAATGGACTAGTAATGATGTAAAATGGATGGATGGGATCATTCTCATATTCTCCTAAGGTTTTTCTGCATTTAGCCTTTGTTTGAAGGGGTGACTGTTATTGTATGTCTGCTTTGAGCTGGACCCGCAGGATCTTGGTTATGTTTCTGAGAGACCACACTTTTTGCCTTTCTTTTCAGGGTTCACTCGGTATGTAATTATTGATATGAAATGGCGATAAAGCCTGTGTGGGAAAGAAGCCCTTGTTTCCTGTCTTTGTTGGTGTTTGCAGGTCCCTAATCTCCTAAGAGTCTTAGGATGCAGATCTGTCCATCACAACTAGGGGAGGGTAGTTTTTATGGTGAGGAAGAGGGGGAAAGATAGTATTGAAGCAATTCCTGTCCAGGTCTGCAAAGTGCAGATTGCAGTTCTCTTTCAGTGGTGTTAGGTTTATGGCCCTTTTTTTGGAAAGTGCTATTAAGTGTTTGGAGACCTTTATCTTTCTCTGTTTTGTTGTAGCAGATGGAGTTGTCCTCTGCTGGTTTTGCTAGGTATGATGAATGTTGTACTAAAACGGCTTGGTGGAAGTTGGATCTGGAAAGATTACTGTTTCTTTCAGTTTCCTGAAGAAAATGGAATTAATAGCATTCAAACTGTTGAGCAGACAAGCCCATCAGCAGATCCCACAAGAAGAGTGTGTACTTTTCATTGATGCTTGTGATTAAAAAAAAAAAAAAAAAAAGAAGGTTTAGGAATAAAAACCAGAAATGATGATCAGTTTTGTCTGAAATAATATAAGTGGTAGAAATAGTCAAACGTTTTTTCCCCAGCATACAGGAAGAGATGTCTGCACAATGAATTGTTTATACTTTATAAAAGAAGAATGAAAGCGAAGAAGTTAGGCAGTTCTCTTGTGCTCACAGAAGCTTTTTCAAGGGACACAGTGTTGAAGTCTTATATAGCACATCTATCTTCAGTTTTATTGCTAAAAAGACTTCTTTGGGCATATTTCTAATATCCTAAGAGGCACGTACCTCTTTGGCCACACCTTTTTCCTTTAATTTTGATTAATTTGACTAGGAGTATTTTTAGATAATTGTGTACTTCTAATAGCTCATATGCCAATCTGTGGTTTATCTATCCTGGAGTTGAAAGATGTTAGCCACCACTTAGGTACTGTATTGAAATACATGTTTGAATGATTGAATCCTGCTGATGAGTAAACTTGTTACTAAACACAGGTAAGAGGTTCAAACCAAATTACTGGCATGTGAAGACAGAGGGTTTTTTTTCTTGAGTGATTTCCACTCTAGATCAAGTGGACACAGCTGGGTGTAAGTTGTAGCCTGAACTGAATTTGTGGTATGACTTGCAAATTTTTACTATCCTCACCTTTCGGTTATTTGCATTTATACTTCTTACGTTATTATAGGTAATTGAAGATTGACTTGTTTTTGGATCTAAACTCCCTCTTCTGGCTCCTTTATCTTTGATGCCCTAGCTTTTATGTGTTCCTAGCTTTAACAGCTAGGAGCAGCATCGTGAAGGAAAGGAGGAGTGTCCACAGTCGCAAGCCCCTCTTCTGACTGGTGTTGGGGGAAGGTGGTGAGCCCTCATCAGAATACGAGGCGGTCTCAGTGCTGTGAAGTGCGCTCGGGTCTCTGGTGACAGCCTGTGGCGGATGGGATGCGAAGGAGTCTGGTGGGGGTGATTCTGGCAATACCTCCAGTGATGCGGCCGGTGTACCTGCCAGAAGGTTACTGACTCGCAGCATCATGTTTTATTTTTACTGAGGCTGTTACTAAAGAAACTCAGAGCTAGATTTTGGCACACAGTAATAATAGTTTTCCCCAGCCTTCCCTTTTTCCGTGTGGTTTCCGTTCTCACTCATAGCTCCTTTAGTCCTTCGTATCTGCTAGGCACGGGAAAAACAACGGTGAACACGAGAGACTGGCTTTCCTTCCTCTCAGTGGCTACAGTTCACATGTTTGCGTCATCTAATAAACGATCCCAGAATCCCTTTTGGGAGTAAGGATATGAATCATAAATACGGACTCATAGGGCCTTCAGGTTTTCTTACCACCTCTCTCTTTTCAAAACCTTCCTCTGTAATTTTATTTCTGCCTTTATTTTTTATGTTCTTTGCTTATTTTTCCTTCAGTTTTTTTAATGAATTGAAGACCACCCATTTACCTTTTCTTCTTAAAGCTTCTGTGTATTGTAATCGAAGAATGCATCTTAATATTTTAAAAATATTTTATTGCATGAATATGCACGTGTATGCACGCTTTAAAAAAACAAAAATGGGATTCTTTTTTGTGACTTATTTTTTTCATGTAATGTAATTTATCTTTTAACATATAATAGATTTATTTCTACTTTTAAATTGCTACAAAGTATTCTATGTGGACAAACCTCTGTTACAGAAAGGCTATTCTGAATATTCTTGAATATAAGCTTTCCATGTACATACAAATTTCTCAGTAAGAGAAATTCTAAGAAATGGAATTGCTGGGTCAAAAAAAATGTGTATTTAAAAAATTGTGTATTTTAAACTTTGGTTCACGTTGCCAATTTTTCACCAAAGTTTATACTTCTATCAACAATGTAGGAAAGTATTTATTCACAACTCTTGCCAACACTATCTTTACATTTCTTTTCTAGTCTGATAGTTTAAAAATGTCAGTGTGTTTTTTATTTTCTTTCTTTCCTCCCCCCCCTCCCCCCAATTGAGTTCTTTGAGCATTTTAAGAATGTTTATTGGCTATTTATTTGTATTCCTTTTTTTCAATGATTGCTTCTTCCTGTCCTTTGGGCATGTTTTTTTATTGGATTCATTCATTCAGCAGCTATTTGTTGAGTACTTAGAGTGTGCTGGGCACTGGTAGTTATTGACCTTTTCTAATTGATATGTATGAGTGTTAAATGCTTATTCATTTATGCAACAAATAGTATTTATTGACTATCTACCATATACTGACTACTAGTCTAGGCCTGGGGATACATCAAAGAGAAAAATACACACTCCACACACACATTCCTGCGCTTAGGGAGGTTATATATTAACGAGCGTGAATATGTATGGGGGAAATATATTTATTGTAAATATTTTCTGCCAGTTTATCCATTCTTTATTTTGTTTATAGTACTTTTTGAAATACAGTTTTGAATTTTTATGTAGTTAAATTTGTCATTCTTTTTATGGCGTCTGAGTTTTATGTCCTGTTTAGAAGGGCCGCCTCCCCTACCCTCTCCAAGATTGTAAAATTGAAAAAAAAACTTACACATTTTTCTTTTAGTTACTTTATGATTTCATTTTAAAAAATTTAAATCTTTGATTCATTTGGAATTACGGTGGAGGGAATGAGACTGGAGATCTAGATTACTTTTTTGTTTATAAACATAAGTATTGATTTCTATGTATTAATTTGAACTATACTTGGTTTTTAAAGTCTCAATTGTTTCTAGTAGTTTTTCAGTGGTTCTCTTGGATTTTCCGGTTCTAAAAATGATAATTTTGCCTTTCCTAAATTTTAGATCTCTTATTTCTTTTTAACTAATTACACTGATGAATATACTTTCAGAGCAGTTTTGAATAATAGCAGTGATAACAGGCACCCTTGTCATATTCCTGACATTCATAAGAATGCTTTTGTGGATTTGATCTTTAACACAATAGTAGCTTTTAGTTTGAGGGAGATTAAAAAAATAATTATGTTGCGGAAGTATCCCGTTCTTCTTTCAATGTGTGCTCTCATTCATTTCCTCAACAAATATTTATTGTTTCTTGTTGTATGGGTCACATAGTGCGTTGGCACTGGAAAGTGAACAATTGGAATAGACACAGGCCCTGCCCTAATTGAATTTATAATCTAGTTGTGGGGAGATGGATATTAATCTTATGATCATGAAAAGCTGTACAGTATTTTTATTACTTTGATGCAGTGGGGATACATTTGCTATAGGAGTTTATAAATAGGGGGGTTTCTTGGAGGTCAGGAAAGTCTTGTTGGAAAAAGTAACTAATGATTTGTCACCTTCAAGAAGGGAGTAAAGTAGGCACGAGGGAAGAACAGAGGTGGCACATTTGAAGGGCAGTGTGGTGTTGGGTGAGGCTGAAGAGAGAGGTGAGGCTGGACTATCAGACCCTTCTAAGTCATGTTCCTCTTTATACTGAGAACAGTGGGCAGCCATTTAATGTTTTAAGCAGGGAGGCAGCATGATTCGATTTGAATTTCTAAAAGATCTCAGTAGCTATAGTGTAGAAATAGGCGGGATGGAGGTAAGAGCTGGGAGACTAATTGGGAGGCTAGTGCAACAGGCCAGACACGTGAGGATGGCAGCTCAAGGTCAAGTCGTGATTGTGGAGTTGAGAAAAGTGGTGACATGATTGTGTTTGGTTGTTTTCCTAAAAGTACCTGAGATTAAGGCATTATAACAAGTCAGCCTATAAAATTCACCAAGAAGAACTCACAGTATGGATGGAGCCAGGTGGAGGTACAGCTTTTGGGATAAAAAATATTTAAGTGGGTCCCAGTAGTTTATTTTATTGTTTTTATCATTGCCCCTCATTTCTTCTCATCTTTTCTTTTTTTGTTTCCAGGCCAGAAAATCTAGTCTTTTTTCCATCAGATTTTCGTTCTTTATTCAACATCTCTTTCATCCAGCCAACATTTATTGAACAACTGCTGTGCTGGGGAAAGACATAAATGGGCCCTCAAGGTCATCATAACGTGTTAGATAAGACAGATGCTCCTAACGCTCGAGTTAGGAATCTGAAGACATATTTGAGTTCTATTGTTTCCTCTGTCTATTGTGTGGCTTTGGGTAAGTTATTTGACTTCTCTGAGCTTCTACTTTTCTGGGTGTAAATAAAAGTGGTGAGAGTATTAATACTGAGTCTATGTTAATTATTTCGAGGCTTAAATGAAACAATGTATAAGATGGAAACTCTTATTGGTCTGTAAAAATATAACTATTGAATCTCCCTGAGTAAGTATATTCTTTTCTGTAATGCCATTTTTAAGGGCTTTCCTTTTTGTGAAAAATCAAATAACAAGATTCCTATCTTTCCTTATTATTTTTTTCCTTACCAAAACCCTAACTTCAGAGTTGACTTTAACAGAGTGTTCTAACGTAATCAGAGTGGAATGATATCCATTGCTATTTACGTGGAAATGTTGTAACCCAAATCAGATACCACTTCACTAAACAGGACTTCTAGAGCTTGGACAAGAGGCAGCATGGTGTGATGGAATATGGAATTTGGAGTCAGGACTCAAGTTTAGGGTGCTTACTAATGGTATTGACTTGGGCAAGTTCACACATTTCCAGAAGCGAACCATAGAATCCCTGCCATAGAGAAAACCATGCAGAGAATAGAAGTGTCTGCAGTTTAATTTACATTCAGAGGAGTCTTTCTCCAGACTACATTCACAATCTGGTGATTGTCTTAGATGAAGTGGTTGATTTCTAATTTTCTCTTAGTTTCTACAATAAATTGGAGACAGTGGAGTTCAGAGTTAGTTTCTCTGCTGCATATACTGGTCATAAGAACCTTAGTAAGGTATTTAACATCTCTGCGCCTCAGTTTCCTCATCTGTAAAATGGACATAAATAATGCCTGCCTCATGGTTGCCTTTAGAGGTCTTTACTGATCCTAGTATGTGCTCAGTAGTGTTACGCATATGATTATTAACTGTTGGAATTATTAAGGAGAAAAGAGTGAAGATCTCATTAGGCTGATAAGAATTTGAGGACCTAGAAGAATGGTTTAAGGATGAATCCTAGTTACTGATTTTCTACTTTGTATATAAAGATTTGCAGGGAAAGGTTCTATCCAATATAGGGGAGAAAAAAAAATTTTTCCCTTCTACCCTCCTAGGTTCTCCAGCTGAAACCCTGTGTGTAAATGTGTCTGACACACAGATTTACTTCATATCGGTTTTATATAACAGGGAGCCTTCATAAAGAAATGAAAACCCAAACAAATGGTTAAACCTGAGTGTTTTTATACTAGGTTTGATGAAGAGTGGAAAGCAGTGGAAAAACGTGATAGGACAAAAGGTGTGCACTGAGTGAGGATAGCAAACTGGGGGACACTTAGCAGGCCTGTTGGGTCGGATTCCCCTCAGAGCGCCTTGTCTTTGGAGATAAGGATGCTCCTTTCCTCTGGGTATAAGTAGGGCACCCATGAGGGTCCATGACCAGCTTCACGGGAGAAGGGGAAGGTCAGGGAGTCCTTCCTGCATCTGCTGCTTCTCACATTCCTTCAGCTTAAAATATTCAGAATGTTCAGGGGCCATATTTTGGAATAGTATGTTCTGAACTCCGTGACCACCATTAAAATTAAAACAACTAAAATAAATCTTAGGCACCTAATTAAAGTATAAGCATTTTAATAATTTCTAAATAGAAGTGTGCTTTACTTAACCTTTTTTGTCAGTTTGAATTTGTAAGTGGAAATATAACACGCTGATAAAAACATTTCATTAGATAAAAATACACATTTTCAATGTTACCTCATTTCCTAATACTGCCATTCCCACGTTTTAAAAATTGCCGTTACTGTGGGATAGCTATGGGTTCTTACAAATACAAGTGGATTCTACTTTGTATACATAATGTATTTATACTTTTACACACTTGAGTGAAATAATTTACTCACTATTTTAATTTTAACTTGTGAAATTTTTTTTAAACTTGGGTCCCTTAAAAGTTTAAAGATATTTGGTCTTTAAAATCATTAAAACTGAAGCATTTGAGAAACAATTTGATTTTAGGGGGTCTAGAAGCACATAAGCACCCTACTTTTCCCCATTTGATCAAGAATAGGGTAAAACAGTAAAAATAATTAGAGAATAGAACATCTTATGCTTTTAGATTGTTGATTCCTCACATATAATTGAGGAAACATTAGTAATTTCTAGAAGCAAAATTGTAGAATTATGAATTAGTAAATCATCATAGGTAACAAGGTGATTTTGTGGTATAGTTAAAAATACTATATATTTAAAATACTATACTGATAACTATATATTTTATTACATATATTTCAAATACTATATATACTGATATAAAAATACTGTATATACTGGTATTTAAAATTTTACATATATTTTGGCTTACCAATATTTCTTTCCTTGTATTTATTCTGCACCCCTCCTTTCCTTACTTGTTTCCAGGTTCAGTTAGAAAATAAAGCAAACCAAACAAACCAGACACACCTCCGCCCACCTCCTCTTACAGGTTTTAAATATGGCCTGAGCCTGGCCAGCTGTCTCTTCCTTCTTTCAGGTCTGCAGTCAACAGTGAACTGTTCTTTGCAGAGGAAAGGTCCTGAACATTCCTGTGCAAGAAGCATTCCTTGGGGACTGGGGTCCAGCTACCATTCTGTCACTCTGCAGTGCCTGTTTTAGCTAAATTTGTGTTGGTTTTGTGTCACTGCATGATTCATACACAGATACTTACTGAGACTCGTTCTCTCCTAAGCTGCTACACTCAGATCATAAAAACGGCTACTTTGGGAGTGTAGCTAGTGACTCTCATCTTTTTCTCTTCCCTTCTCGGTTGTTTAAAAGTCTAATTTTATCATGACGTGACTTGGGTGAGAATCTTTGAACTGCAGCATTAGCCTGGTGGAATCTTTTCTCAGGTATCTTTTGAAAGAGTTAGAAATAGACACCTTCGAACACTCATATCCCAAATCATCTTCAAATTATTGGTTGGTTAAAAAAATGAGTGATTAAACCAGAAAGAAACCTAATTGTAGGGTGGGGGGTGAAGAGGGTGCTTGCAGAGGAGGGAAGAACATGTGGGGTGGGGGGTGCATGGCTAGGGAAGGGGGAATGTAGACCAGGCAGTGAGCCATCAGCATGAACTTTACGATGAAATTTCTAGTCACTTCTTTTTATTTAAGAGTGGGTATTAGTAAAAGCACTACTATGGCATTTTCCGTAATTTTTTTTTTTTTGGTACAGGTATAACTTGTTCCTCTCAGTCGTTAAGATTTAAATTTTGTATTTCTGGTAGTAAAACCTTCTCTGTCAAGTGTAGGGAGGCTGCCGCTTTAACACCACTTCATGTCTGATTAGAAGGTTTTCTTTTGTAATTAATTTTCCTCTGAGCTCCTTGTGGAGAACAGTAGCCCACTGCAGAGAGGTTAGAATACCGTGGACTTTGGCTGTTCAGCTTTAATGATACAAGGGAATAGCAAAGCAAGAATAAATGAGGTACTTTTTAGTGAGCAAAAAATGTGAACTGACTGTCAGTGTGAGATTGGTTCTAGGAGCAGTTAGCCAGCAGTAATAGGGCACACTTGAGTAATTGAATTTGCATAACAAGGCCCGCTGAAGAGCTCTGACAGGCATAGAGATTTGTCTAGCTGGAGAGCTCCAGATGGACGTGACCACGCAGCAGCTGGGTGGCACGTTGCTCAGCATGGCCAGCACCGCCCAGACTGGCAGCTGGGCCCTGGCGACTGCGGGGCTGTGGCAGGCCAGCTGGTGGCTTCTGACAGCCAGTGGCCCTGCAAGAGAGTCTTTTCATAATGGCCTGTCAGGGTACTGGACCTGCAGGGACCGGCAGGAGAATGTCACGAGTCACCAGTGAGGATTGTTAAGCTGAAGAAACTGTCTCAGGGAAGTAGAGGTGGTCACCACTGCAGCCACGAGCCTAACACCACCCAGAGCGACTTCCCTCCTTTTCAAAGAGGAAGGGCTTTTTTTTTTTTTACACACACATTTACTCTAGACTAGTCATTATGGAATATGTTGTGTTCTTAAAACCTTGAAACCAAGTCGGCCACCTTCCTCAGAGCCCATGTTGACTGTCAGTTGAGATGTAAAAGAATGTTGCTTTTCATGTTTTCCCTCTGTCTTTGCATATTTGCAACAAGGGCCTATTGTTTTTTGGGAAATCGGTGTTATTTAATAATTTATCTTGGATTTATTGCTCATAGGGAAAAATGACACGTTTAAAGAATAAACCGCAGAGCAAATGGGTGAACGGATATGAAGTCAGTTTGTTCAGCTGACCCGCTCACCTCTGTCCAGGTGGACTGCGTCTGTGCAGGGGTTATGTAGCCACCCTTCTCCTCGGGTTAGAAGACGCGTGGAAGGAGGCCAGCTTTGCGCTGGCCATTCATAAAGTTTACATCTGTGTTCTTCAACTGAGAAGTCTGCCACCTTACAGCGTTTCCACTCTACAAAGTTACGTTACTAGACAATACAATTTTTTTTTTAAAGGCAGGAAAATTCTAAGAAGCATTTTCCAGTAAAATGAGAAACTTGCTGTGAGAAGCCCCAAGTTCACTTACTTTTAGTACGACCAAATCCTAGTGAAACAACACAATTCATACTGGAGCAACTTGGACTTGATGGCAGTAAGAACAGTCCAGAGTTAGATTTTTAACCTTCAATTTGACAAAGATACAAGCGTCTGTTCTGAACAAGGGGAAAGGAAATATATAGCGTCATGGACCGTTGGGTGTGTAGATTATTTCAGCCAATTCAAAGAACAGTTTGTGCACCAAAAGCTTAGTGTGTGTGTACATACATATATAATAATTTATCTTGTAATTCTGCTTACAAGAATGTATCACCCCAAATTAAGAATGTATGTAAAGATTTAGCTATTAGAATTACTTTTAGCTTTGTTAAGATGGTTCCCAGTGTGCCATTCATGGACCCCCCCCCCAAGGGAGCCATAAAGTAAAAATTATTTCGTAATAATACTAATATTACTCACAGCACAAAAGTATGGATGGGTGGGACCCCTGGCCCTGAGCATGAATCAAGACAGTGGCGTCATGCTCTTCACTGCCACACGCGTGGCTTCACTGAAGATTATCTTTGATGAAGCAGTAAAAATTGCTACTTTCATTAAATCTTGACCTTGGCTTACACATGTTTTGCTTAATATTTTGTGTGATGAAATGGAAAGCATGCATAAAACAACTTCTGCCATAATAGGTACTGTGGTCGTCTTGAGGAAAAGTATTTTTGCGATTGAGCTGCCAGCTGAACTCTCTGCTTTCTGGTGGAACACTATTTAAAAGAATGACTGACAGGATATTTTATAGAAAAAAGACAAAGTGAGCCTGTTACTTCAAGGAAAGCAGTTTACAATACTTGGTGCCAATGATAAAATTGGATATTTCAAGCAAAAATAAGAATTTTTGAAAACTTGTATCTGATATTATGAGCCTGACAGCGTCCTAATTCTAAAGACTTTTATGAGATTTGTGGTCTGTTAAAGACTGTGAATTTCTAATATTGTACATTGGGAATTTGGAAGCTCTGTGTGTGATGTTATAGAATTATGCCTGGGTGAAAGGTACATTCAAAGTGCAAAATAGATTTTAATGTAAAAACAGTTCATTGATAACAATTTTAGATTCTTCATGGCAACTCTTTTAATAAACCACCACTTGTCAAGTTTTGGTTTAATATCAAGGACATCCACAAGTATCCAAAAAGGTTATTAAAATACGTCTCCCTTTTCCAACTATGTATCTGTCTGAGTCTAGCTTTTCTTTGTATACTTCAATCAAAACAACATAGCATATACCTGCTTCTGCAGTCAGTCTGGTAAGAAACTCCAACTGCTTTCTATTAAGCCAGAGTTAAAGAGATTTGCAAAATTGTGAAACAATGGCACCCTTCTCACTAATTTTTTGCTTTGGAAAATTTTGTTATTTTTCATAAAAATATGTTGACATGTAGTGGGGTTTCCTATTTTTAATAAACATTGAAATAAATAATTAAACATTGAAAATTTTTTCTCAGTTTTAATTTCTAATATAATAAATACTGATGTTATCTACATAAGCAAAAGCTCTGGGGTGCTCAAGAATATATATATAGTTTTTAAAATTTATTTTTCTATTACAGTAGAGATATAATGTTGTATTAGTTTTAGTAAACAGTGATTCGATATTTATATAACTTACAAAGTGATCACCCTGATAAGCTAGTACCCATCTGACACCATGCATAGTTATCACAATATTATTGACTATAAATATTTGAGACCAAAAAGTTTAAGAACCTTTTTAAGAAACTGAATTAAAATAATGATTACTTGGAAATAACCCGTGTCCAGTAGGAGGGAATTAATAATCAGGGATTAAATTACATAATGTGAATCAATGATAAATATTTGACATGAAAATATTTTATAGTATTTTGTTAGGAAAAGCAGGTTATAAAATAATACATACATTATGATTCCATTTTTGTGAAAAAAATAAAAAAATAATATAAATATACATTATTACAAATGTATTCCGTACCGCTAAGGTATTAAGCAGTTTTCTCTGGGGAAAGAAGTTAAAAAAAGTTTTAAAAAGTTGTAAGAAAAAAAGGAAAAAGTTGTGGTAAGTGTTAGGTTGCCTCATGAAATATAGTTTCCTCCTGATTCTTGATGAAGACATCGTGTTCTTTACTAGTTTTGTGATTAGCCAAATTACCTAACCTGAATTTTTTTTTTTTGCATTTAAAAAATTAGGACAGTAGAGTAGCAACCTCTCAGGTTTGTTGAAAGAATTAAGTGAGGTAATATACCTGGCATATAATAGTTGTTCAGTATACACTTTCCCCTTGAACAACATGGGTTTGAACTGGGTGGGTGCACTTATCTACGGATTTTTTTCAGTAAATATATTAGAAAATTTTTGGAGATCTCCTTACTACCATGAAGCAATTGTATCGATTACAGTAGGCCACCATAAAGCACTGATATTGCTCCTGCTTCGTTATCAATGCATGGATTGTTATATCTGTGAATTCAGCCTGGCTGACTCTAAGGTTTGTGCTTATTACCCATATAATATACTACCTCTGATTAAACAGAAATGAAAACCACCAGATGAACACAAGGAAAAGCTAACCCAGCTCCTCACTCTGGGAGACGAGATGGATGGATGGATTCTGAGGTGGGGAAAAGCCTGGATTAAAGTTTATGAATTTCAAGATCCCTGGGAGACTTAAAAACCCATTCCCTAGTGTTCAATTAAATAAAAATAACATATAAAACAGTGCTTGGTACATCATAATCATTCAGTAAATGGAAGTGAATGATTATAACTCTTACGACCAAGCCAGAAGTTTGGGTTCCTGTTCATAAAATGAGTGTAGTGGGGGATCACTATAATCCCCTACTTGAAACTTTTGGAGCCATGTGAGTTTTGTTTTTACTTCCTTTCCTGCCCAGTTTATGTTCCATGGTACATGATTATACATAATCAGCTCCCTCCTGTTGAATTTGACCTCCCTCCCTAGTCACATCCCACTGTTCATTTGCCTTGCACTGGCCCTGAACTAGCCAAATGTGGTTGGAGGAAATGGATGGCCATGTTGGCCTGGTTTCAAATTAATGATCTAATCTCAAATGGGCCCTTAAAACTGCTCGACAGTTCCTCGTTTCCTTAGTTCATGCCCCCTTTTCATGACCTCCACAGTTATTTCATACCTTCTCTTCAAACTTCTAGTACCTTTCCGCAGTGCCAGTGGACGACCTTTCTTCCTACTTTCATGACGAAAATAGACAGTCATGAGAGAACTCCCATATGATTCTACTCCCACATCTACTAGCCCATATGCATTTATCGGCATATATCCCGCCTTCCCTCCCATTACAGGATGAACCATGGGGGTCTGTCTAAAGCTAACCTTTACACTTCTGCTTTGATTTCTATCTTCTTTTCCCAATTAAAACAAGCTCTAAGAGTTGTTCCTAATATGCAGTTGGGGTTAAGAAACACTCTACTAGAATATAAGCTCCCTGAGAACAGAGATTGGTTCTGTTTTGTTCACTGCGTATTCTCAGTGCCTAGGTCAGTGCCTAACGCGTGCTAGGCACCCAGGCTGGTATTGAATGGATAGATGAGTGAATGGATGAGAGAAGATATAAATGACAGTATAAGCTCTGCAGAGCACAAAGCATTCCTAAGAAATCACCTTCCCTATGTTTTGTAATCAAATTAGAAGTGAAAATCTGTTCACCAAAAAATTGGCTTAGTTTTCTATTGAATTCTTACAAATATGCTCATCTGAAAAGTCTTCCTGGAATTTTTATGCAGATAATCCTAGTTTCCTGTGTGTTTTTTGCTTACAAGGAGCTGGGATTTTTCTGACGTCCATGGGCTCAAACTTTTCTTTCCAAATTGATTCCATTGGTGGCAGTTTCACACACAAGTGGATCTACAAATCCAACGCTTCTTTATACTCAGCACTGCTGCTCAGAAGACCTGGGTTCAAATGCCCTTTCCATCACCTTTTCTCATCTATTAATGAGGCACGGGATGGTGATTTTTATATTGAGCAGTGTCTATTATGCTCTAGCTGTACTTGGTTGCATTTCTGTCATTAAAATCAGGCGAAAAGTGTTTGTTTTCTTGACACCTGTTTCATGAAAAGTCACAGGAAAAACAGCCACATATATTTTAATTTGGTTTTATCTCTTTTCCCCAAATCCTAATTTATAGAAATGTGGCTATTCAAACAAACTCCTTTGTATTTTGAAAATGTACATGTGCAATATACACGCATTGTGGCTTTAGTATGGAAATAAGCATAGGTTTTCATGGGCTTGGCAGTGTGTTATAGAAACAGTCTGTGGGGCCTACTTCTGGGTTTCCTTACTATAATGAGTCAAATAGTATTGGGATAAAAATACCTAGCTTCTTTTTTTGGCAGTTGAATTTTTATTTGTAAAACAACCTTAAAATAGAATTGGCTAGGTAATTTGTATACACGATGCTCTGGTAGATACATTAGAACAAACACCATTGATGTGGTCAGTCATTTATTTGGGAAGCTATGACCAGGGCAAACCCAGAGCTACTGGGGACAGAAAGCACATATGTAAACCTGATTGTAAAAATGGAGATACAGAGGAACTCAGCAATATGATAATGTAAGTTAAAGAATTATTGAGTGTGTAGAAATTTGACTCGTGTTCTAAGAATGTATGTTTTGTAAATCAAGATGTGAGTATTCTTGTCTGTTGGTCTTTGGGTCAGAATTTTTCCTCTCTCCCCTCTTGCCTTTTTTAAAAGACTCATTAAAAATAAATTCATGAAATATTTCTAAATAATAAGTATATAGAGATTACAGTTATATATGAACCTGTGCTCTGCTATCTAATTATTATATTCTATTTTTAATTTCAATTTATAGGTTCCCCCCAAAAAATACTTTTTCTTTTTGGCTGAACCCTTTACCCACACCTATATACTTTTAGCATAAATCTCCAGAGAACAGACATTCTCCTATATAACTCCAAGACTACTGTCACTCCCAAGAATTTTGAAATTGATTCAGTGTCATCCAGTAAATAGTCCACATTCAAATTTTCTCAATCATCCCCCAAATAACGGCTTTTTTTTCTTTTCTTTGATCCAGTGTCTGACAAAGGTTCATGCATTACATTTGGTTGTCATGTTTCTTCAGCCTTCTTTAGAGCAGTTCCCACACTCTCCCTTGAAAAAAAAAGTCTTGGGGCCGGCCGAGTGGCTCAGTTGGTTAAGCGCTCGCTCAAGAGTTTGAGCTCTGAGCAACAGCGGTTCGAGTCCAGCCCGAGCTGAGCAGCCGCTGAGCTGCCAACAGGTGGCAGGATGGCTCAGCTAAAAAAAAATAATAAAAAAAAGTCTTGATATTGACATATTTTGGAGTTCAGATCAGTTGTGTTATGGAGTTTTCCTCATTTTGGATTTGTCTGATTGTTTCCTTCATACTGGCTTAGGTTAAATCTGTTTGGTTACCATATAGATCCTGATTTTTTTTTTTAAAGGTTGGCATAGAGAACCTTGTTCTGCCTATTCTCAGATGCTTTTCTTAGAGTCTCAACCTCTAAACCAGGTGCAAAGAAGCAGTGGTTGAATTCTCTTTTTTTGTAGATACTAAAAACCTAGCTTATTGTAATGATGAAAATTTGGTTCTGTTTTTAGTAGAAATCAGCTGTCCAATTTTTGATCTAATGAGCCTTTCTGAAGCCCAGTGATAGGATATGTACTTTTCTGTTACCTCATAGAAACCTTAAGACGACAGCATTAAATCTCTTCTGAAATGCCAGACTTTCAGGTTTGTATTCAATCAAAACGGGCCCATTGTGTAAAACAGAAACAGGCTGAACTGCAAGTGATACACTACAGTTACACCGAGAAAATGAAATATTTCATACCAGCACCCTTATCCCTAGGCTCATGGGAGGAAATGTGACATTCCAAAATCAGGGTTTTTAGATCCTTCTGATATTATGTCTGCTTATTTTAAAAACTCGTGTATAAGAAATAAAGAGTTTTTAACAGTGAACTTTGTAACCCAAATGGTATCATACTCTAACCCTAGTATGCTGAGAAAATAAAGCAAATATTTTAAATGACATATTGAACTTACAAAATCATGTATCAAAAAAAGTTTCCTTTGTTGTAACAAATGTTTATATTTCAGTATTATCTTCAGCTCTTTTCTTTTCAGAACCCTACCAACTCTCACTCACTTAGCAAAATTTGCATACCAATTCTCTGAAAATACTGTTTTTATTTAAAGATTTGGTTTTTATATTTTCATACTAAAGAATAGTAGATGTTAATAATAGTGAGATTTTTTTTTTTGAGGTCAGCAGTGTTTCGATTAATCAGGTTGACATTTCTTGCTGGTGGGTCATGAACTGTTGATAATAGCATTAAATGGTGATTTGGTTCTTGCAGAAGGTATAACTCATTATCCAGCTACTATATTAAATCATCCCGGAAAACAACTGGCACCCCACAGCCATGTGTTCTGTAGAAATAGCACATGAGGCGGTATATGTGCTTCTTTTGTTTACATCTTACATTTGTTGGAGGCTCAGTCACATTATGTAAGGAAGCTGCAGCATTGCCACTACTTTGGAGAGCCAGGATCGACACCTTGACTGATCCTGGGGGATGAAGGGATGTGTTAATTCTTTTAGTGACATACTCAGAGTCTCCTCTTGATGTTGTCAGCCTTTCTGAAACCTTGTTTTAACTATGAGGATAGCTTGGTAGCAAGTAATAGAAGCAAATACATTTACAGATTTGTAAGTTGGTTTTAATTTTAAATTACTCTAAGCATATGGACACTTTTAAAAAATGTATTCAGTTTTAGGGAGAGATGATGCTTGGAAAGTTCATTTATGTTCTACAGAAGTCAATTTCTTAAAAAACGTCATGGTTATAAAAACCTCTTCAAGAAAAATTTAAGAAATGAGTTAGATTTTCTTGTACAGTTGCTAATCAGTTGCCATTCAAGATGAAACCTCAGTAATTGGATATGCAGTGAACCTGAAGTTACTAGTATCTGAATTTGAAATTAAAACGTGTTTTCAGCACGTCCCTTGTGTGTCTAGGCATTGAACAGATAGTAGCATGACTTTTGTGTTAATGTTGATTTAGTTTCTGATTGGATTGTACAGAATGAATGAAGTCAGTTTCCAAGCGTTAATAAAGTACTCCGTATACCCAGCTCAAGGTCTTACAGATAGGTGCTGTCTCAGTTTGTTAATGACTGTGACACTTGGGCAGAAGCAAGAGAGCTTTTTAGCACTTTGTCACACAGAATGCATTTTAAGGAGGGAAGAATAGGTAAAAGAAATATTTCCCTTTGTAGGGAAAAAGAATATTAACATTTTCAAAGTAACAGCCTTATTTAGGGTAAATAGGTTCTTGGAATCTGTGCTGACTGACTCTTGAAGAGAAACAATACAGCATTAGAAAATTATGGGCCACTAGAGGTCACTGTTTAGTAATCAACTTTTAATGAACCAGAACAGTCAGAAAAGCCAATAAATTACAATGTGGATTTTTCTAATTATGAATTCATACTTAATCATTCAATGACAAGTTAACTATGGCAGTGGTTCTATGTACTTTGCATATGTGGTTATGCTAATATATTATTATATTTCTCAGATGCTGGTCCTCCATCATTAGAGTACTGTGTTGCCAAAGGCTTTGCTATCTAGTCTTAATTACTAATTATGAGACGTAATTAACTTTGTTACCACCTCCACCCCTTTCATGGACCAAAAGTTCTTTTGAAAATAAAGTTTCACTGTAAATGAAAGTTACATTTATGTAGCCACAGGGTAATGGTTCTGATCCATTCTTCCCTCTACCTCTTGTTTCAAGTTTTGGTGCTTCATCGTGGTGTCTCCATCCCTGCTCTCTGCTTCTCGCCTGGTCTCTTTCCTCCCTCCTTCTCCACTTGAATGTGGAGCAACTGCTGTATTTCCTAAGTGACTGGATATGTCTTCTCCAGCTTTCATAGAGTAGCAGAATGTGCCTCTTGCTGCATGTCTCAAAGGCATCCTGGCTGAGCCAAGCAGCAGAGGGAAGGTTGTCTGTGTGTGTGTGTGTGCAAATGTCCTGCTGCTGCCACCACCTCCGCTGCGAGCAGATGGCTCTCCTCAGCCTGTCTAGTCCGGAATCCACCCAGGAGAAGGCAGATTTCCCTACTCCTGTGATAAAAATGTGTTTTCTTCCTTAAAGGCTAGGTTGGTTGCCCAATGGAGGCCTCCGAATCATAGGTTAAAAACTGAACACGAGCACGTGTTTCCTTTTCTTGAAAACAGTCCTGTGCATCCTGCTCAGAGGGCAGGTATGTCAGCGCATTGCTGCGCAGACTCCCTCTGGTCCTTGCTGCCTTTACCACCCTTGCTGCGAGGCCACTGCTGTGGGCTTACACCCACTCACTGTTCAGAGGTTGGCTTTCCACAATACAAGGCACACCGCTGATGCGTCGTTCACCCAGGCCAGCCTGCTGCTCAGGGCCCTCCACAGCCTGGTCCAACTTGCTTTCCCACTCTTGTTTCTTACGCTTCTGTCCATATGCCTTAACCTCTAGCCACATCGAATCATTCACTGCTTCTTAAATACGGGCCTCATGAACTCAAGTCTCTGGTTCTTGTTTATGCTTTTCTTATACTGGGATTTTAATCTCTTCCTCATTTTTTACCTATCAAACTCCAAGCCCAACGTAGATGCCACCTCCTGTGATATCCTCCTTAGGTACAGGTGACCCTTCCTGTCCCATTGCACACGGGGTACTTACTTTCCCACCTCTCATTGTAATGGCTTGTGTACCTGTGCTCTCTCTTCAACTACATTGCAAATTTATTGAGTGCTTGTCTAGCTTTATAAACTTATTCTGGGAAAATTAAAATAATTTTATAATGCTAAAGTTTGTGATGTTAGGGAAGATGGTGAGATATCCTTAGCTGGAAAACTTTTTCATAAAACATAGGCCTTTGTCCATTTAAATGAGTTCTGTCTGAACGCACGAGGAGTAATAGTCAACTTGACCTTCTTGACTATCTGCTTTGTAATATTCACTGCGAGTACAAACAGCTCTTTTATTAAATCTCCTGAATGAGAAGAAAATGTATTTTATACTTCGAAATGTTGCGCCTCTTATTTGCATAGCTCTATTTTGAAGAAATTTTTTAAAAGTTTGTAATAGCTACTAATTTCTTGTTTTTATAAAAATAAAAAGAAATGAGGATATGTGGATTTTAAACTTGAACTATACTTTTCAGCTCTTTTTCAATTATTATTTCCAGTGGCTGGAAACAGCATATGGATTCCATATTACTAGAGGAAGAAGTGTGCATAACCAGTTCTTTTTTCCCTCCTAGAGGAGCAATAACAGAAGTTTCACATGCCTGAACCTATGTATGCACTTTATTATGATAAAAACTAGATGGCAGGGTTTGGGTTTGTTTATAACTCAAGTCTGTAGAGTTACCTGTTTGAATTGGGAATGTACTTTTCCTTGGAAACAACATTTTAAAATGTATTTAGGTCCCTATTTTCAATTTCAAATATATTTAACCCAGAACATTCCTAAATTATAATACTATTAGTACCATGTTTCTGTGCGGAGTGATTTCCTAGCCCGGGCTTGGGTTGCCCGCTAGGATGCCAGACCGTCCTACGCTTAGTAGGAGAGAAGCCACCTACTGCCTCTTTTTCCTCCTTTTAAGTTGTGGGATCTAAATTTTGTGATAGGGATTCACCCACTCTTCCAAAATTTCAACTATCTCATCTCTGTAGAATTTTGCTATTTCTGGATTCTCATCATAGACATTTCTGCTTTCTAGACCTGCATTTTTATGTCTTTTGGACCCCTTAAGTCTAACTTTCTAAGTCAAGGTCATCTTTTTACAAAACCAGATCTTTCTTTCGGTTCCCTAATTATAGTGGACTACAGTTCCAATTTTCTGATCTTCTAGGTTTAAACTCTGAGAGTAGCACTGTCCAATAGAAATACAATGTAAGCCACATAGGTAATTTAAAATTTTCTAGTAGCCACATTAAAGAAGTAATAAGAAACACAGGTGAACATAATTTTAATGTTTCATTTAATCCAGTATATCTAAAATATAATTTCTACAAGTAGTCAATATAAAAATTACTGATATATTTTTATATCCCTTTTTTCATAATAAGTCTTTTGAAATCTGGTGAGTATTTTATACGTAAAGAACGTCTCAGTTTGAACTAACTATATTGTAAGTACTCAACAGTCACATAGGGCTAGTAGCTACTGTCCTGGACATCAGCTGGTAACATTGTGATTCTTCATTATCTGCCAAAGTTCCTTTAATGTGTCCATGGAAATTTACAGGTTTTCCTCTTTCCCTTTCTCTTCCTCCATTCCTGTTGTTAGAATAATGTGTGTGTGTGTAATGAATAATATATATGACTATAAATATATTCTAATATATGAACTATATATATTTGTCAGTTACTGTGCTGGAATAAGTCATAGTCCTTGTTGCTAAGGAGCTCATATTCTAGCAAGTGAGATGGGCATGGAGAAAGGTTTTGCTTTACAGTGCAGATTGGCAGTTGCCATAACAGAGGTATAAACACGTTCAGTGATAAATTGATGCTGTGGTTTGGGTTATTGCATTTATCGAATCTGACTTTTAGGCTAGTTGCTTTCCCAAGTTGATAGGTGTTTACCAAGTATTGTGGCGTTAGGTGAGGACATTTTAAGAAAAAGAGATTTCAAGGTTTGGAATGGGAAGGGGGCATGGCGTATTTGAAGATTAAGTGAGAGTCAGTGTGTTTGGAGTTTTAATTATTCCAAGTTCAGTTGCTTACTATTTTCTGAACAGATCCCGTACTTTTATACTTATATGTATTTGCTTTTGCAGTTTACTTCACCTGAGTTTCTTTCTCTGCCCCGAGTCCTTCCCTGCCAGCATATCCTAATGTTAATCACCTGTCGGGGCCCATATTGGATCTGGTCTTTTTAGTGAAGGCTCTCCTACTCTCTTTCCCTAGTTTCATTCCGCAAAGGATTGTGATGTTTACCTCCTTTGAATTTTGAACATTTTAACTTGTTTATGGCAATGAATTTTCCTTGTATTAAAGTTAATTTTTATAGTGCAGTAACTCTTGTCTGGATCACAAAACTTAATTTAAGCAAGAATTGGGTCTTTATTTTGGTATACTCTGAAGAGACAAGAGTGGGTTCCTTGCATATAGAAGATACTCAGTAAATATTTGGTTTGTGTACAGTAAATATTTTTAATGAGAGGTATAAAACCAAAAAAAGCACAAAATTAAAGTGATCTGGAGATTTCAAGTACCTAATGTTTCCTTTAAGATGAGTTTCAGGGGACGTATTCATAAACTTGATTGACGGCTGTATCTAGCTGGATGAAATATCCTGATTTCACTTGTAAAATCAGATGCCATAAAAACAACATTCTGTTGTAACTTTTTAGTGTAATACAGGTGCTAATGGTAAAGACGAAACCTGTTTTATTGTCAGAAAAGAGTTAAGGATATCCTGGTATAAAAATAAAATGGAAAGCAACCTTCCTCTGACATTTAAGGACCCATTTTGTTTCTCTGCATAGGCATCTACGGCGCTGGCAGTATGGTGGATTAGGTGTGTTAACGTACCTGCTGTCATACAACACTCAGGGGCTGGAGAAATTAGGAAAAAAACCCCCAAAAAACAAAAAACCATGCTTTTCAATGCATATGAGATTCCTCAAAAAATAAGGGAAATCCTTAGTGACCAAATAACTGAATAGTAACCTGAAATCAGAGTGATAAACCCAGAATCTCTGGCTGCCCTGGAGGCAAGTGTTAATTTCAGGAACCAGGGACTTTGGGGGTTAATATTTATGGGTGAAAAATCCTGGGGGTAATGGGAAACTACCCTTCTGCTCACACAAAGTGAGAAATCTGACCTCTGCCTCCCTTTGTTCTTCCCCCCAAAAGACTAACTACCCAGAGGCCACACCCTTATGGGGAAAGGGTGCCTGTGGAGAATCGGCCTGCTGGTAAAGGAAGCTAAGTAGGAAATCTGTCTATGTTGGTTATAGGTCAGGAAGTAAAATAGTCTCCCCTGAATCTTTGTAACAGTAGAGCTGATCTCATGGGGACAGAGTTCAAATTTAAACAACCCACCCAATTGGGAAAACACCCAAATAATAAATATAAGGGCTTCCGAGTTGGCAGGTCTGATAGGGCCTGTAACCTACAGAATGAATAAAAATCCTCTCTGGAGAAAAGCATCCTCAATCCAGGATTCTCAAAACTCACAAATATTAAGCACAGTAAATATGAGCTCACACACACACACACACAAAAATCCAGACACATGAGACTCAGACAAGGCACCCAAGCAAGAGTCAGCAGGAACAAATTTAATCCCTAAGAACTACAGATACTGAAACTCCCAAACAGAATATAAAATGACTTGACATAAAACATTTAAAGAAATAAAAGATGGAATTGAGTATAAATGAACAAGGAACAACAGAATATCAGAAAGGACTAATCAAATTGGGGGGAAATATCATAGAATTTTAAAAGTTAACAAATGACTTAAATGGCATATGGGAGCTGAAGAGAGAATTAGTAAGTAGGAAAGAGACCTAAAGAAATAACCCAGTATCGTACAGAAAGACATGGAGGTGGGAAGCATGAAAGGAAGGGTAAGAGACATGGATACAGGGCTAGAAAAAAAAAGTCAAACATGCATCTGATTGGAGTTCCAGATGGAATTGGGGGAAATGGTCAACAAGATAAAACAGCTAGAAAGAAAAGACAGATCACCTACAAAAGAACAACGGACCGATACCAGACTCCTCCCACCCTCATCCCCAGTGTTAGTAAGGTATAACTTGTGTACAATAAAATTCACCCATTGTAAGCTTAGAGATTGATGAGTTTGGACAACCATATATATAGTCATATAACCATCATCACAATTAAATATAGAATATCTCCACCTCCCCAAAGAGTCCCCTCATGCCCCTCTGCAGTCACTCCCTTCTCCCAACCCTCGGTAATCACTGATTTGCTTTCTGTTACTGTAGTCTTGTCTATTCTAGAATATCATGTAACAATATCATGTGAGTATTCATGTAGGACTCATACAATAATGTAGTTTTTCGTGTGAATTGTAGACTTCTTAAAAAACAACAATGGAAGCCAGAAGACAGTGGAGCAATATTATCAAAGTAGTGACAGAGAACTTGTCAACTTAGAATTTTCATCCAGAAACTTTGGTTCAAGAATGATGGCCAAGTTCCAGTCCTGGTTAAGATGGAGTAAAAACACTGCCCTTTCTCTCCTGTTGAACGTAATAAAAAACTTGGGACAGAATGAGTGGAGCAGCTATTTCAGAGCTCTGAAAAGTAAATGATAGCAGGTACATTGGAGAGGAAAAAGAGAACCTGAAGTACAAAAACTCTGCCAGCAAATTTCCTGAAGCCCCTCCCCCACCCCTTTTTATCTCCCACCTTGGATTCAAAAGCAGCATGAATTCTGGAACTGTGCATGGGTGCAAAAAAAAAAAAAAAAGTTCCCAGAGAAGGGAGCTTTCTAGTCCAAAGAGAAGGAAGAGGGGCCCTATGGGACACAGAGTGGGGGAAATTCTTTTGTTTTCTCCCAGCTCTGTCACAAGGCAAGCCTTACTCTAAATTGTGATTTTTGTGGTGTTAGTGGCAGCTGTGCAGACACTTAAAAATCTTAGGGAAGGGAATCCTTCTCTCTGACCAGAGGAACTATGGTCCGAACAGTGTGGAAGAATCTCTCTTGCTTTGTACTTTCTTGATTCTTCTGCTCCTTGGCCCCCGAGACTGACCTAGTTGCAGGAATTGTGGGACTTTGTAGCTAGAGGATTGAAAGTGAGGGTGCTGGCATGTTGGGGGGCGGTTCACAGGACAACAAGAACTCAAGAAAGGGACCCCATAATGTTGTATGCACTGTTGGGTCTACCTGAGAGCCATACAGCATGGACCTCACCCTAAACAGCATACCAAAGCCTTTAACAACTTAACTATCGGGTAGACAGCCTCCTGAATATCAGATTGGCCTGTGCCTAACGCACATGTAGGACAGATTCAAATACTTTGAAAACTGAACTGACAGTGTCATTTGCGGCAACATGCATGTATCTTGAGATTATCATGCTAAGCAAAATAAATCAGAGAAACATCAAGAACCGTATGATTTCACTCATATGTGGGATATAAAACTGGAAACAACAAAAGAACAAGAAAAACAAAAAAACAGAACTCATAGACACAGGCAATAGTTTAGAGGATAAGGGGGAGGGGGTGGTAGATGAGGTAAAGGGATCAAATATATGGTGATGGAAGGAGAACAGACTCTGGGTGGTGAACACACAATGTGATGTAAGATGATGTATTACAGAATTGTACACCTTAAATCTATGTAACTTTGCTAATAATTGTCACCCCAATAAACTTTAATAAAAAAAAAAAAAGAAAACTGAACTGATACTGGAACCAAGCCCACAAAAGGCAGGTTGCAGTTTGTAGCTTGACCCTAACCTGGTCGATTGCCTGGTAAAACAAACACAAAAATCAAAACATAATATTCTTCATAGAATGTGAACAAGACCCAGTCTCATAACATACAATATTCCAGATGTCTGTGATATGATGAAAAATTACTTGACATGGAAAGATCCAGGAAAGTCTGATAAATTCTCAAGTGAAAAGACAATCAAGATGCCAATCCTGAGACTACCCAGATGTTTTATATCAGGCAGTGACTTTAAGACAGTTATTATAACCATGTTCCAAGAAGTAAAGAAATAGAAGCTATAAAAAAGAACCAAATTGAAATCTTATAACTGAAAAGTACAATAACCAGAAATTTGAAGTCACTGGATATGTTCAGAAGTGGAGTGGATATGACAAAGGAAAGAGTCAGTGAATATGAAGATAGAAATGGCATGAATAGAAATTATTATCCATTCTGAAAAACAGAGAGGAAAAAAGACTTCTAAAAAAATGAACAGAGCTTTGGGATTCTGTGAGATAACATCAAAAGGCCTAACATTTGTGCCATTGGAGTTCCAAAAGGAGATGAGAGAGTGTGGTGCAGGAAAACACACTTGAAGAAAAATTGACTGAAGGCTCCCCGATTTTGACAAAAGACAAACCTATAAATCCAACAAGCTCAGCGAGCCTGAAACAGGACAGACTCAGAGCAATCCATTCCAGATATACCATGATCAAACTGCTGAAAACCAGAAAAAAAGAAAAATCTTGAAAGCAGCCAGAGAAAAAGGGTGCATTACAAGGGACCAAAGATTTGAATGGCGTCAGAGACGCCATGAAGCCCAGAAGGCAGTGGAACAACATTTTTAAGAGTGCTGAAATCAGAAGTCTGTATATGGCAAAATATTCTTCATGAATGAAGGTGAAACTAGAAGAATTTATCCTCAGCAGACCTGCTGTAAAACATCACCTTAAACAAACCTTAAAAATGTATAAAGCAAAAAAGTGTAGAACCACAAGGAGAAATTGATAAAGGCCTGTCATCATAATGGGATATTTAAGTATACCTCTCTGAAGCAGTCAATCAGACAACAACGAAAAAATGGTAAGAAGATAGACTTGAATAACAATTAGCAAGCTTCATCAGGAGGACATATATATAACCTCATACCCAGCAATCAAAGAAGAAATGTATTTCTCAAGACATGGAAAAAGTATTAAAAATTGACCACACAGTGGGCCATAAATCAAGTCTATGTACCGGAGTGCCAAAAAAATGTATACACATGACTTGTATTCATCTTTTGTTATTGGTATATATTGAGTATTACAATTTTAATACAGCTTTTTCCTTTCTTAAAAAGTGAATACATTTTTTGGCACCCTCTGTATACACCTTGTAGATTTCATTCTCTAATTGCAATGCAATTTACTTAGATATCAATAGCAAAAAATACCATTAAAACCTTTTATACATTTGGAATCTAAAATAACATTTCTAAAGAATTCATATTCCTTTTTTGGATATGTCTTCATAGGCAAGAGAAACAAAAGAAAAAGTAAACAAATGGGACTACATCAAACTAAAAAGTTTTTGCACAGCAAAAGAAACCATCAACAAAACAAAGACAACCTACGAAGGGGAGAAGATATTCGCCAATGATACATCTGATAAGGGGTTAATATCCAAAAAAATATAAGGAACTCATATAACATAACACCAAAAAGACAAACATCAGATTTAAAAATGGGCAGAGGACCTGAATAGATATTTCTTCAAAGAGGACATACAGATGGCCAATGGACATATGAGAAGATGCTCAACATCACTAATCATCAGAGAAATGCGAATTAAAACCACGATGAGATATCACCTCACACTTGTCAGAATGCCTGTCATCAAAAAAAATCAACAAATAAGTGTTGGTGAGGATGTGGAGAAAAGGGAACCCTTGTACACTATTGGTGGAATTGCATATTGGTGTAGCCACTATGGAAAACAGTATGAAGGTATCTCAAAAAGTTAAAAATAGAACAACCATGTGACCCAGCAATCCCACTTCTGGGTATCCAAAAGAACCCAAAACACTAATTTCAAAAGATATATGCATCCGTATGTTCAGTGCAGCATTATTTACAATAGCCAAGATATGGAAGCAACCTAACTGTCCATCGATAGATGATTGGATAAAGAGAAGGTGGTACATATGTACAATGAATATTACTCAGCCTTAAAAAAGAATTCAACCTTGCCATTTGTGACAGTATGCATGGACCTAGAGGACATTATGCTAAGTGAAATAAATCAGACTGAGAAAGACAAATACCGTATGCTCTTACTTATATGTGGTATCCAAAAAACACAATACATAAACAAACAAAACGGAAAACAAACTCATAGATACAGAGAACAAACTGATGGTTGCCAGAAGGGAGGATTTTAGGGGACTGGGTGAAAAAACTGAAGATTAAGTACAAATTGACAGTTACCAAGTAATCACGGGGATGTAAAATACAGCACAGGGAATATAGTCACTAGTATTGTAATAACTATATGGTGTCGGGGGTACTAGACTTATTGGGGGAATCACTTCATAGTTATATAAACGTCTAATCACTATGCTGTACACCTGAAACTAATACGATATTGAATGTCAACTGTCATTGAAAAATAAATATTGACAAAGAAAAGCAAAAACAAGAATTCATATCCTTTAGTTAAAAAGTCTTAAGAAAAAAGAATATTTAGAACTCAACAATAATGAAAATATGTTTATTAAACTGGGATGCAGCTAAGCAGGACTTTTAGGGGAAAGTAAATACAAATTTTGAATGGAATTTGCAAGTGTAAGGAAGCAAATTGAGTATATGAAAAAGTTCCTAAAAATTAAAAAATTTCCGAATGTGTGTGTGTGTGTGTGTGTGTGTGTGTGTGTGTACAATGAACCTAATAACAGCAACAAAAAACCAAATAACCCAATTAAAAACTGGGCAAAGGACTTGAGTAGATATTTCTCCAAGAAAATATACAAAGCCTATAAACCCATGAAAAGATACTCAACATCATTAATCATTAGGGAAATGCAAATCAAAACCATAGGGAAGTACCATTTCACACTCATCAGAATGGCTGTTAACGGAAAAACAAAACAAGGTTTGGCGAGGATGTGGAGAAATTGGAACTCATGTTCATTGCTGGTGGGAATGTAAAATGGTGCACCCTCTGTGGAAAACAGTATGGTGGCGTCTCAAAAAATTAAACACAGGGGCCGGCCGAGTGGCGCGATGGTTAAGAACTCGCTTGGGATGCCAGAGGGCCCCGGTTCGGATCCCACATATGAGGGCCAGTGACACTG
>NW_017731397.1:1979664-2011605 GCF_001890085.2 Hipposideros armiger | reverse complement strand
GTGCCAACTTGGGCCAGTGAAGCAACGTCCTCCACAACTAGACTGAAGAACAAAACAACAGCAACTTGTCTGTTCCCCTTTCCCCTGATTCCCCAGCACTGTTCCCCTTCCCCCAATTCCCCAATAAAAAAAAAAAATCTAAAAAAAAAAAAAAATTAAACACAGAATTACTATATGATCTAGCAATTTTACTTGTGGGTATATAACCAAAAGAATTGAAAGCAGGGACTAGAAAAGATATTTGTACACCAGTATCAACAGCAGCAATATCCATAGTAGCCAGAAAGTAGAAACAACTCAAATGTCCATTGATGGATGAATGGATAAACAAAATGTTGTGTATGCATACAATTTAATGTTATTCAGCCTTAAATGAGTGAAATTCTGATACATGCTACACTATGGATGAACCTTGAAGACATTATGCTAAGTATAGTAAGCCAGACACAAATGGACAAATATTATATGATTTCACTGATTTGAGAGATCTATAATAGTCAAATTCATAGAGACAGAATAGTAATGGTTACCATGGAGTAGGAGATGGGGGATGGGGAGTTTATTTAACGGGCAGAGAGTTTCAGTATGGGATGATGAAAAAGCTCTGGAAATGGATGTTGGTGATAGTTGTACAACAATGTAAATGTATTTATTGCCACGGAACTGTACAAATAAAAATTGTTAAAATGGTAAATTTTATACTATCAATATATACATTTTACCACAATTATGAAAAAGAATCAATATTTAAATAAATAAAGTGGACATTGCTAAAAACTGAATTGGTGATCCAGAAGTCCAGCTAATGAAAATATTCCAGAATATGTAGAGTAGAAACTGAGTAAAAAGATAGCTTTGTCAATTCAACAAAAGGGAAAAAAGAGAAAAAGGGGGGGAAGAGAAGAACATAAAAATCCAGGAGTGAAATTTAAATTATAATAATGTATAAAAAGATGCTAACATCACTAATCAGGGAAATGCAAATTAAAACCACAGTGAGATACCACCTCACTCCTCTCAGAACGGCTGTTGTCAATAAATCAACAAACAACAAGTGCTGGCGAGGCTGTGGAGAAAAGGGAGCCCTGGTGCACTGTTGGTGGGGCTGCACTAGTACAGCTACTATGGAAAGCAGTATGAGTCCTCAAAAAATTAAAAATAGAGCTTCCAGTATGATCCAGTAATTCTACTTCTGGGTGTCTGAATAAAAACAAAAACGCTAATTTGAAGAGATATATGCACCCTTGTGTTTATTACAGCATTATTAGTAATAGCCAAGACGTGGAAGCAACCCAGATGCTCTTTAATAGATGAATGGAAAAAGATGTGGTACATATATGCAATGGAATATTAAAAAAACGAAACCTTGTCATTTGCAACAACATAGATGGACCTAGAGGGTATTATGCTAAGTGAAAATAAGTCAGAGAAAGACAGATACCACATGATTTCACTTATATTTGGAATCTAAAAAACAAAACAAATGAACAAACAAAACAAAAACAGACTCATTGATACGGAGAACACACTGGTGGTGCCAGAAGGAGGCGATGGGGGGCGGGTGAAATAGGTGAAGGGGATTAAGAAGCGCAGATTTCCAGTTATAAAGAAGCCATGGGATGCAATGTACAGCCTAGGGAATATAGTCAGTAACACTGCAGTAACTTTGTATGGTAACATATGATAACTAGACTTAGGGTGATCATTACATAATGTATACAAATATCAAATCACTATGTTGTACACCTGAAACTAATATAATATTGTGTGTCAACTATAATTCAATAAAAAGTATAAATGCATCTTATAGTTTGTTTTAGAAAAGATTAGTATGGTTGTCCTTTATTTTCTCTAGATTACTACACTAAGGATTTGTAAAATTCATTGTATTGAACATCAGTATATTAAAAGTTAACTGAATCTTATTGAAATTCTCTGGTCTTTTACATGTGTGAGAATCAGAGTACCGCCAATAAAATATTTTTCTATGGTTTTCTTTTTAAATTATTTTTTTACTTGTAAAATATTCATAACAAAAATGTATTGTCGTAACCATTTTTAAGTGTACATTTCAGTAGTATCAAGTACATTCACATTTTTGTACAACCATCACCACCATCCATCTCCAAAACTCTTTTCATCTTGCTAAACTGAACCGCTGTACCCATTAAACAGCAACTCCATTCACCTCTCCCTTCATCCCCTGGCAACCATTATTCTATTATCTTTAGGATTTTGACTGTTCTGGGCACTTCTATAAGTGGAATCATACAACATTTGTCTTTTTGTGACTGACTTTACTTAGCATGATGTCCTCAAGATTCATCCGTGTTGTAGCAGGTGTTAGAATTTCCTTTTTAAAGTTAAATAGTATTCCATTGTATGTATGCACCATACTTGCCTCATTCATCAGCAGACATTTGATTGCTTCCACCTTTTGGAATTGTGTATAATTCCTATGAACATTGGTGTACAGATATCTCTTCAGGACCCTGCTTTCAATTCTTTTGGGTAGATACCCAGAAGCAGAATTGCTAGATCATATACATAGTAATTCTAGTTTTAAGTTTTTGAGGAACTATCATACTGTTCTCTGTAAAGGCTGCACCATTTTACATTTCCCACCAATAGTGCAAAAATATTCTAATTTCTCACGTTCTCGCCAACTCTTGTTTTATATTTTGTTCTGTTTTATAGTAGCCATCCTGGTGTGTGTGTGGTTTTCTTTGGTATTCTTACAGAATAAATTCTGATTTCTATATTGAGCCAGAGCCTAGACTTGGAGTGACGTGTTGACTATTGTCTTTGTACCCAGTGTACTGGACAAGTTGTAGCTGCTGGTTGTGCGTGTAGTCAGGAGGTAGGTTGTCTGAGGGGTGAAGAGGGAGAAGGCTGTCATGCGGCTTATTCTTTACTTTCAAAAGAAAGTGGCGGGGGGGGGGGGGGGGCGGAAATAGTCCTTTCTGCTGTGATTCATCCTCATGAAACCAGATGACGCGCTTTCCCCACTTACATCGCCAACATGCAGTAATTGCCTTTATTATCACATATTTGGGCGCACAGCACAGTAAAAGCTTCATTCTGCAGGTTTTAATACTTGAAGTTGACCACAAATAATTTTTTATGACTACCTATATTTCCTACTCAATAAGGAAACAGTAAGTGGGTTCCAAACTCCCTTTAAACAGTAATGTGTCCCTGAGCCTCATGCAAATCTGGTTAGTTCCTTTCTCAAGGTTATGTTGTGCAAGATCAGAGGTGGTTGCCGAAAGAATCGGAATAGCTTAGGGCCCAGAAAAACCGGCAGAGAGGAGGAAGTCAGCTTCCACTTGGAAGCCCCACTTCTTCCACTGTGCCCACCCCAAAATCCAAGTGTCCGGGTCCTCTGGAGATTCCGAAGCGGCTCGCAGAGATGCTAATTCCAGGTTAGCTGAGCACAGCCTGTTAGCACAGGCTTCTCTTTACCTTTAGTTACTTGCTATCCTCAGTCCACTCTCACTGGCTGCCAGGTTATACTCTTACCTTTTCTTATTCCTCCTTACTCTCTACCTTTCTTTTTACCTACTCCCAGGTATAACACAATATATGTGAGCAGTCAATTCCCTATAAAATAGAGAGTAAGCGATCATTACAGTTGGGTTTTTTTTTCTCAAGCAAACTAGAGGGGCTAGAAAACCCAGAGTGGGGTGGATTAAGGCAGTGATTGGATTACTCAGCATTTGGTTATTAGCCATGTTTTACTTTGTGACTGTTAATGCTGAATGCAAGGATTGTATAGAGAAAACGGATAGGAAAATACCTGATTGCTGTCACAGAAAGATGCTGCAAGTTATGCAACTTATAAAGAAAGTAAAACAGGGCATTAGGGCTGCAAGCTATTTAATGCAAGCTTTCTTATTTGGCTTTTGAAAAGATTTTTAAAGCAGAAAGATACATTATCTACAGATGGAGTTGTGAAAATCACCTTCTCCATAGGCGGTGTTAACTTTTCTCTTGGGCTTCAGCTCTTCAGCTTTCAGGAGCCTAGAGCTTCGTTGCAATCCAGAGTTACGCACCATCTTGATCTGGGGTGAATGTCGGAGAATTCGTTTTTAAAGTGATTTTCAAAATGAAAGCAAACCATTGCGTTCCCTGCTGCACCCCACCCTTTCAAAGCCCCACTCCTTGTTTCTGTCTGACGGCTTCCGGACCGCTGGTCGTTCCTTCTCAAGCCAGCCCAGCCCCACGCGGAACGTTCTGTTGCTCTTTCAGCGTAAGCAGCTCTATTGTGATATTTATCTGAATTCAAACAAGGCTAATTAAAAGAGCTGCTGACAGTTGTTGTGATCCGACTTTGACTGCAGCTTGATGGTCATTATGGGTAAATAATGAACCAGGTCTGCAAATGTAGCAGCTGCCAACTTGGGATAGAAGAACGGCTATTGCTTCCAATTTAAGGATCTATCGACCGCTTCCCTTCTCCCTGCAGATCTTTTGCAGAAAACTAATGTTTTCTGCTGCTGTGTATTGTGGTTTCAGCTGTTTCAGATATAGCCTATAATTTCCTTCTTTAATATTTAACTTAGGACATTATTAGCTTTCAGACTTAACAACTTTTCTATTTTGAACAAGTTGAGCTTTATCCTGGTGTATGCTTATAACTAGCCAACCAGCTATAGTTTATTTATATGTATTTAATTTGTATTATGCAGGAAACAGCTAGTCTAGAAGAGCATGGTATAGCTTTATGAAGATGTTTCAAAATCCTGTGTAGGTGTGTGTGTGTGTCTGTGTGTGTTTGTTTAAGAAATAGATGCATGCCCCTTGCTTTTGTTTTCTTAACGATAGACACTTCTTGCCAAACCTTAGTTTGGGTTTTGTTCACCTCATCAATGGCTTATGTAATGTTTTGATGCAAAGCTCCATCAATTCAGAGGAACTATAGTGCCTTTCATTAAAATGCAACACTGACTATATTGTCACTCCATCATGGGCTTTTCCTTGTCTTATTAGCAAGCAGGAACAGGTGTATTAGAGGTAAGAGAGAAGGCACGTTGCAGTCATTCACAGATTAATATACTTCCCTGCAGATTTCCCACACTTACAAAATACAGCTTCTGGATTTAAAAGTCACGCTCTAGAATTTAACACCAGCTGGTCCTTAACAACACATCCCGGCGTTTGTTCACCTGCCCTGGGAAAGGCTGCCTGCATTATGGAAAGGCTGAGGAGACAGTGGCACTCTGTGCATAATGTAGCTGAGCTTCCGGATCTTGCTGGGAGGAAATGATCCCAAACGTGCCCCTGAAAGACAAGTCTTACTTTGAAAAATAATGATGAAAAATTGCTTATTTCTCCATGCATTTGGGCCTGTGTTGAGTTCAGGAAAAACAAACTCAACTTTGTTTATTTGAGTCCAGAATAGTGCTGTGCATGTTTCTGCTGTTCTGTTTCCAGCTTGGCTAAGGCCAGAAAGAGTGTTAACAAGGGGTTATGTTATGCCGGCTTATGTTAAACCACATCACCCCCTAACATGTGCAGAGCCATTCATCTGTGTCACCAAGACCCAAGAGAACATCTGACATGGACTCCGAAACAGAAACAGTGATCACTTACAAATCAAACATGGCACGCTCTAAACTGATTGTGCACGGCAATCTTTTCTAGAAAGGACAACTAATTGAACATGATAAAGTGTAAAGTTAATTAACACCCTTAAATTTGTTGATTACTTTCACGGGATTATATTGTTCGTTGAGTAGCAGCTTTCTGTCCCAGCTGTCGCCTTTTTCAGCGAATGTGGCTGGTAAACAATAGAGACACCATAACAAGTCGTAAATGGTCCCTGTGACAGCAGCCCCTTGTGAGGCTGCATCTGTAGAAAATGATTAGAACCAATTGCATTTTAAAGACGGCTCACATCGCAGCCCAGGTCCCATCGGTCCTCTTCTTGATCTCTTTTGATGGCAGACTGGTTAAAACATTTAAGTTCTTTTGAGTAAATTAAGTGATTTACTACATTTTGCTATATATCAGTGAGAGTGCTTTGGTGACGATTTTTATAGTATTAAAGACATATCTAATTTGAATGTACATTTTAGATTTCTATCTCTTCCCTCTCTGGATTTGAAGGCCTCTTTCCAGTAGTCAGAGAATTGGAAATGATCTTATTTCTGACTCGTGAATGGTCTATTCTAAGTTATCAACACTTGCATAATGGCTTTTCTGTCACAACTCTTGGTTCAGCTTCTCAGTAAGACTGACTTCCAAATTTCAGTTCTTTGCTACTGTTAGGCCAAAGACCTTGACATGTTTAAGCTGAGTAGATTTACTTGTTGTTCTATTTAAATTTTTTATAGCATTGTATAATAACTGTGTAAAATATCTTTCCAATGTATTCTTTCATTTAAGCTGCAAAGTAAGCATGGCAACTGTTTTTATCACCATTTTCAGATGGAGGAATCAAGATTGAGAGGTGTTATGACTTGTCCAAGTGGTGTGATCTTCATTCCAGGTCTCTTAACTCCGATCACATGTTCTCATTTTTAAAATCTTCGTAATAATGTCTTCATACGTGTGCACTTCTGCTCGTGCATGTTTATGCAGCCATAAGGAAAATGCCATTATCACATGTGGACAGTCATGCCACTCCAAAGTTGAGCTATTTTGATAAGCTAGGAAACATTGTCTTACTTAGTCTTAATTAGTATTCTTGGTCATTTTATTAATCATTGATTTCTTCTCTGTCTACCTCCTAAAAACACAGTGAACATTTCTCAGACACATGCTGTGTGCTGGGTGCTAAGATTTAAATCGCTCTTGTCCAGGAAACACCAGAGAAATCATTGATTAGAGGAGTATAAGTGCTTTGTTAGAGATATCACTATTTGGAATGTTACAAGAATAGACAAAAGGAGTCATGGTCATGAACTACTGTTCAGAGTTGACATGAGTGAAGTCATGAAAGATAAGCATAGTTAGCCAGGCAAAGAAGGAAGGGAAGGAAATTTCATATGGGAACAGCCCAGGAGAGGCACGGATGCAGGAAGATTCATTGCACGTTCCAGGCACTGTCAGCTGTTTTCAGTATGCATAGCATGGTGGTTTTGTCGCAGGGGGTAGATGAGAAAACCAGAGTAGTGGTTAGAGTTCACTGACAAGAAAAATAAAAATTAAAAAGTCAAAAGCCATTGAAGGAGATGAAAGAGAAAGTTATTGCTTCCTACCACTCAAGACAAAGGAAAGATACAGTAAGTCATGTAGTTCTCCTTTTTGCTGAAACGTAAACATGCAAATACTGCAGAAAGAATAACTTTTTTTTTTTTAAGATTTTTATTGGGGAATTGGGGGATGGGCACAGTGCTGGGGAATTGGGGGAAGGGAAACAGACCAGTTGTTGTCCTTTTGTTCTTCAGTCTAGTTGTGGAGGACGTTGCTTCACTGGCCCAAGTTGGCACCATCATTGCGCTCTTCCCGGGTGAGGCAGATCAGTCACCGGCCTCTGGACGGCTGCTTACGGGGACTGCTGGCCACTCACGCTGGCTGCTGGCTACACACGGTAGCCCATGGCAACCCACTGCCACAGGGGCTGCAGCCCACGCCGTCGCCGGCGACTCACGGCAGCCCAGCTGCAGGTTGAGCTGTTGTTCAGCATCTTAGCTGTGGAGGGCAGTGTCACTGGCCCTCATATGTGGGATCCGAACCGGGGCCCTCTGGCGTCCCAAGCCAGCTCTTAACCAACGTGCCCACGCTCGGCCGGCCCAAGAATAACTTTTACTTAATGGAAAAAATAGGGACTGTGAGACTCTATAGAAATGGTGAGTAATAGTGAATAATGTCTTCAGCTGCTGGTTATGTTCCTGTTGATGTATCATTTGAGACTTAAGCCTGTTTTGTTCTATCAAATAAAACTGCCAAGAATAAGCATAAATATTAGAATGAAGTGATTAATGTTAATATTAATGTGTATTACAGTTACAAGGCTAAGATTAGCCAGAACAGAATATAGAGCAAGAACTGATTTTTAACTCAGTTTACTTTGAAAAAATTATCACTGCTTTTGATGTAAAAACATGAGGAACATTGTCCATTACTTCATTTACTGTCTCCTGCATAAAGTTCTGAATGAGAATTTTTTTAAACATGTAACTCAGTTCAAGGAAAAGTTATGTTTTCCTTGAGGCTGCTTTACTCCTTTCCTAAATACTGGTTCCCTGGCTTCTGACTTACTCAGATCCATAGTTGAAATTTATTGTCAAATCTTATGGTTTCATTTTCGTTGTTCTTCATTCTGATTTTCACTTTTCTGATTGTTTTCTTCTAATGAGCAAGCTCAAATCTTTTGCGAAGAGAGCTCAAGTATTATGTGCATGTAGATAAGAGGCAGACCTCAGTGTCTGTATGTAAAACATAAGAAATTATTTGCTCGGTTGATGTTATTTTAAACTGCTATGAATGCAATTTGCAAATGGCTTCAGAATACCGATATTCTTACCAAAGTTTTCACAAGTTGACAGCAAGACCATTACTCTCTGAGAACAATGTCTTGTTTCCTTTTTCACCCTTTCTCTTTCTGAGAATTCACTCTTCTTTCAATGATGGAGGATGAAAAATGGAAGGAAAGGGAGAATCAGGATTTGGTGGCAATTGTCCTCATCCACCAACACTTGGTATATGATGCTACCTTTTGGTATTTGCTTCACCTCTGGCTGCATGTGTCTCTTTTCCCTAATTATATTTTAGACCTTTGGAGGGCAAAGACTGTGTTTTATATCCACCATGACCTTACATTTGAACTTTCTGGAATAGTTGTATTTCAGATATTCTCCTAATACCAGAAAACAGGCTCTGATTTTTGATTCAGAAAATAGTCCTACTCCTTGAATCTTTACACTTCACACAAAGATCTAGAAAATTGTTGAAGACACTCAGTAGATACTTGTTGATGGTATTTCCTTCTTTTGAACCTTTGTACAACTATATTTATACCTCTTCTATAGCATGCATCTGTTTATTTATAATTGTGCGTTTGCCTGATCTCTTCTCCCGTCTCCATAGACACACTTTCTCCTCTGTCTCTCACCTTCCCCCTTTCATCCCCCTCCATTACAAACACTAAATTTCAAACTCCTGAGAGCAAGGACTGTTTCTTCCTCATTCCCAGAGTTGAGAACCACTGAAAAATGGAGGCTTCCTATGATACGTTTTTTTAAAAGAGAGGTTGGGGGTGCTGACTTAGAGACTTAAATTAAATTTGAAGTGTTTCTCCACTATGAGGTTGATTGAAATGGAAACAGACTACCAAGAGAAATTATAGATGTCTATCATTTTAAAGCGAGGTGGGTAGTCAGCCTCCCAGTTTGAATGGTTTGGGCATTTGCCTTTTTATTTGTTTGTACAGTGAATTCAGTTTTTCTGATTCTGTGGTCATGGGAGAGAAGCATTGGAGACATCAGCACAGGAAAGTGTTAAAGCACTAAAGGCAACCACAAGCGTTTAGGCTTGTTCGATTTCATTAATGTAGTTACATGAGAAAAATTCATTTTCTAACTCTTCCCTGATTTGGAAGTATTTTTATATTATTTGTATATGATGAAATAACCTTGGTTTTGTATATTACTAAGATAAATGTGGAAAAGTGGATGCATGTAAACTTGTAAAACCCACATTATAGCATTTCAAAAGTAATTCAGTGATAATCTTGTTTAATCATCTCACTTTATAGATGAAAAAGTTAGGTCAATGAGCACTTAGTGACTTGCTAGAATGACAGATGCTTTGCCTGTCATCCTTGGCGTCTCGAGTGTGTCTCTATGAGAGCAGCTATCGCACGGTACTCGAGTCATTCATTTCTTTGCTCTTCCCTCCGTCATTGCCTCCTTCTCTCTCTCTTTCTTTGCACAAATACTGTATTCACTGAGCATCTCTTATGTCCCAGACAGTGTGACATACTTTCGTGGAGCTAATTTTCACTTGGGGAATACAGACCAGAAACAAGCAAATACAGGCATTAAAATAAACAGGTGGTAAGAAATGCTGTGAATAAAATTAAAGCAGGAGAAGGAGATGGAGAGTGATGGGGTGCCATTGCAGATGGTTAGCTTGCTCAGGAGGCCTCCCTGAAGAGGTGAATTTTGAGAAGAATCCTGACTAAAGTGAAAGGAACAAGTCATGAATATGTAGGGAAGGAACATTCCAGGCAAAAGGAACAGCAAGTGCAAGGCTTTGAGATGGGAATGCATTTGACCTGTTTCGGGAAGGAGGCCAGGGGGCTGGAAAGCACAGAGCGTTGACGAGAGTGGAATGACATGAGATAGGAGAGACAGCCACATCGTGTCCGGCTTTGTGAGACTTCGATTTTATGCTGAGGGGGTGGGAAGCGCTCGGAGGCGTGAGAATAGGGAACTAGATTTAGTAAAAGGATCTTGGGACTACTGTATGGAGATAGACTGTGGAGGCAAGAACTGAAAGGAGAGCAGTAGGAGGCTACTGCAGTCATCCAGGCGGCAGGGGTGGCTCATCAGGTCAGGGCGGTAGTGATGGATAAGGACAGAAGTGGTTGGGTCACAAGTGTGTAACTTAGGAGCAGGGACATACGATATTCCTCCGTAACCCCAGGGCTTACCACAGGGCTTGATTCTTAGGAGGCTAATTTTGTTGAGTGAATAAAACCGAAGCAATGCAACAGCATTCCTGTCACTTTCTCATACGCTGTGCTGCCATTGAAAGGTTTTTCAAGAGGTCTTCCCTGTATTCTTAAAACATCACTGGCTACGGACCACTTTAGTGTGTTTTAATCTGGGCCAGCCTGCTTCCGCTGTTAATAGGTTCAGCTCGAGCCAGCTGATATTTAGCCAGAGAGGCTAAAATTATCCTAGAGGAGTCAGTGGCTTAGATAACCAAATAGGAAAGGACTTGAGGCATTATATACGAGGTAAGATAAAACGCCTGCTTCACAAACTCATAAAGTGGTAAGGCCTTACATTTAAATAGCATTTTATATTTTACAACATATGTTCATATATTCACAGCCACTCTATGAAGAAGTTATTAATGCTTTTCCCATTTTATACACCGGGACTCAGAGAAGTTAAGTAATTTGTTTAAAATAACATCTACAAGTGGCACATCCCCAAACCAGATAGTCCTGGATCCTTTACTCCTACCATGCTCAGAAAGTTACTGACTGAACAACCATCTATTGAATGTATCATGTACCATGACAGCTAAAGGGAATGCTGACATAAACAAGACCCCAGTGCTGACCTTGTAAGAGCTTATAGTGTAATGGAGGAATCAGGTAAGAAAATCAGAGATTTTAATAAGGTATAGTAATGCTGTAATAGAATTAAGCACGGGATATATTTTGGTTTTGTATACACAATTATTAAATATAAGATAAAATAAATACTTCTCCCAATATTCTAGCAGCTACCTGAGTGTGTATTCCATGTTTTTTCTATTTTGGGAAGCAGACTTGAATTAAAATGGCATGGCAGTGTAATCTATTTATTATTATGTGTATACATCAAAATATATATAACATTTTCTGAAACCCATAAGCTGTCTTACACAGCTCTAGAGTTCCAGCTTTCTAGATGTTATTTCCTAAGCTCAAAATGGTTACATTTACTTTAGTATAATTTAGGTCTTAACTTTGCTTTTGCACTGGGACTAGGCTTGATAATGTTATATGGTTAGAGGACACGGAAAGCTAGGATTTGACCCCAAGGAATGCCAGAACTTTAGAATGACTCAGTTTAGTCGGACCCTTACATTGGAATGTAGGTTATGATCAAGTCAGAAATAATTATACCATCACATTGAGAGCAAGAAAGAGTGGAAATTCAGACCTCTGAATTAAAAAATAAATTATTCTTTCTTTTGTGGTCTTCTCTTGCTTAAGTAACTTATTTCTTCTTTTTGAAATATGTGTTTGAACAAGTGAGAAAGTACACCTGTCAAAAGATTAACCAGCTGAGAACCATTGTCAGCATTAATTTTTCTTTTAATAAATGACTCTCTGAAGCTATTCAGCAGTCTGTAATCTAGATACAAAGCTATTGACCTATGATGGATAGTGTTGGATTTGTTTGTAAGCTTTGACTTACATCGTCTACTTAATTTCTCTAGGTCAGATCAACAGGATTAGAAGTAAGGATGGTTATGTGGTTTGAATAAAATTGGCTATAGAAATTGAGAACAATAATTGTAAAACATTAATGATCTACCATCTTGGTGAAACAAATTAGAAGCTAAGAAAATGACAGTCACTTAAACTTCAACATTATCAGAAGGTTCAAATGACACAAATTGGCTAATTAAAAGCATTTGTTATAATTGGGTTTTTGTACATAGTCAATTCCAAAGTGTGTCTGAAAATATTATGAAATAATGTAATTGAACCATATGAGTGAGCATCTCAGGTTTTCATAACATGTGGGCACTTCTTCCAAAATTGTTTGGCTAACATAATGCTGAATGTTTTTGCTTTTAATAATTAGTTAAAAATAGTATGAACTGTAAAATAGAAAGGTTACTTCATTTGGCAATTCCAAAATATTCACAATTTGAATGAAATAGTGCTCTCCTCACTTGGGCTTTTTATGTATAAAAACTGTGTATTTCATTGAATAAATTAAATTCAAAAGTAGGCCATTACTCGCAGCTGTCTATTCTAATAGCCTGATTTGATCCATAGTACAGACAATTAGAGTTTCTTTATTCCTAGCTGTATTATAAAACAAGTTATAAAGGCAAAAATTGTACTAATGTAGCTTTACCACATACTTTACTGGTTTTGAATAACAAAATTTAACTCAAAAATTATGAATTAAGATTCCATACTAACAACAGTAATAATACTTTTGGTTTTATTTTGTAGTTAATAAAAATTTAGATGAATGAAGTTTCCCCCTCCCCTTTTTAGGATAAGTCTAGGCCATATTTTCTGTGCTAAAGTAGAAAGATTGTTTCTTCAATCATTTCAATTAATGAACATGCATCAAACTTTTGTTAAAAGATGCTAAAGAGTGGCCAGAGCATCGTTCAAGTTTATTTCTTCTCCCTGCTCATATCACCAGGAATGAATTGCCTAGAAGGTGTATGGCAGGAGGGAAAAGAAAAATCAAATAATATTGGAAAGTGCACATCACAATAATCAGCCTAAGTAAGCAACCATTTTCTTTATCTTACAAAAGAATCTTACTGAAAGGCCTACTTTTTTATGGAGAAAGAGCCGGTCTCTCTCTTTGTGGCTCTGATCTGTAGGTAGTATGTGGACAGCAAGCAAGTGAGCCCGAGACCCCAGATCCAAACTCAGGCAGTAGGTCCCTCTGGCTGCCCCCCTGCTGGCCAGGGCACAGGTGACTATTTTCATAGACTTTTTTGTTTGTTTGTTTTTTTGTTTGTTTGTTTTAGTTGAGCCATCCTGCCACCTGTTGGCAGCTGTTGGAAGCTCAGCTCGGGCTGGGAATCGAACCGGCAACCCTTTTGCCCAGAGCTCACACTCTTGAGCGAGCTCTTAACCAACTGAGCCACTCAGCTGGCCCTCATATACTTTCTATTACTGAGTAAGTTTCTTAGGAGAGTAAGAGATGCATGGAAATAATAACATTCACACTTCAAATTCTCATACCTATTGTACCAAAACATTTTAAGGTGAATTGAGAGTTTGACTGAATCTCTATATCCCTTTTGATTTATGATTAACCTGTATGATACTCAATTATCAACATATTCCAGGAGAAATTTAGAGTAGCTTACATATGCCTGACATGTAACAAATATAATTTGGAAGCAAGATATTTTCATTTGGTTTGGGGATTTTTCTCTAATTTTACTGTCTGTTTACCCTCCAACCGTTCAGGTGTGGGAGCTGCTCGGTCTGGGAACCTCACGTTTATGGTGGGAGGAGTTGAAGAAGAATTTGCTGCTGCCCAAGAGTTGTTGGGATGCATGGGCTCCAATGTGGTGTATTGCGGAGCTGTTGGGACCGGGCAGGTAACATTTCCTCATTAAAGACCCTGACTTTGATGGTGTGAAATTGGCTCTTTCCTGACCATGTTCTTATTCCTCCTTCCTCTGTTCAACCCATGGATTCTTTGCTCAGATTTTCTTAATTTGGAATAAATTAATGTTCATACATTCCTGTTGGAATTAAACAAACATCAACCAATTCACTTAGAAAAAAAGATATCAAGTTCCATCATTCCGATTTTGACCTATCATCCCAGTGAGCACTGAAATCATCCTTAAAACTGCTTCTATTTATAGTGCTCATGCTGTCTAAGTTGCTATCATCTTCCTTCTAATTTTGTAATTACTTGCTACAGCTGTTTGCAGTAGTTAGGTAGAAGTAATCTATGCACTTTAATCTTTTTCTTGAAAACTAAATTTTCATTTAGAAATATGGTATATCAACTTTCTTGTCAGATAGAGGCAAATGACAATTCAGAACTCTGAAATCAAACTATTATAGATGCCTCTTCCACCCAAGACACACACCTCACACCACACACTCCTCTTAATGCTTTGTCCTGGTCACTGGCACCCTCTTGATCTTATTCAAGACTTTGGTATTATCTTAGACATGTCTATTGTCTCCACTCCCTTGTCCAGTCAGTCTCCAAGGTCTGTGGATTTTGGCTTCAGTGGCTCCCCTTGTTGACTGTCTTGTCCATTCCACACATGACCTGATCCAGCCTTTCTCTCGTTATCTCACACCTCAGTTACAGCTCAGAGGGCCTAATGGGTCTCTGGATGTCAGGTTCATCGCTCTGCCCGACACTGTAACCAAGACCAACTCCGTCAAGATGCTTATATCGTCCTCGTACTTCTCCTTTCTGAAACTTGGAGTAGATCCCTCTTTCGTATCACGTCAGATTTTAACTCTCCACCCTCCCTAGCTTTCATAGCTCTTGCCCCAGTCTTAACTGTCAGATTTCTCACCATTCCTTAAAATATATGCATGAGTTAGTTTGCTTAACAGTTCTCAGAAACATCTCATGCTATTTAATTTCTCTTACATATTTATTTACCTTTTCCCCTGCTCTCCTCCTTTCTCTCCCCTGCCTGTTTATTTTTATTTTTTTTAAATACAACATACAAACTTTATTTAACAAAAGTAACAGGTAAAGCCAAATAGGCACTTACATTAAGAGAAAAACTGACTAGTAGAAATTTGATCTTGAACACCGTATAGCAACCCACTTGGAGCTGCATCTAACTGAGCTCTTGCTGTGACGAATACAGCTCATGCTCAGGTACGGATGAATGACTTGTACATTTTTCAGGTATTCACTGAACACTACCTTAGATACACATATGCTTAAATTTTTAAAAATGATGTAATTGAGAATCCCCAGATATACTTCATTTGTGGTGATCTTTGGAAGGGGTCACTAAAGAGAAGAATATGTGGTCCTGGCTCATGAGTCACGTAATGAACCCTCCTAGACCCTGTTGGACACCGAGTCTCCTCCACTGCTCTTCAGACACCAGATGGGTTTTGGGTGCTTGTTTGGAAAGCTCTCTGGGTAACATGACATGCCGTTACTTCAACGAGTACTCCAATGAGTACTCATAGTTCTCGTCGAAGTACATGTCTGAGTAATACATCTGCTGGGGGCCACCCTTCCTGCAGGTGGGCGGCGCGAAGGGAGAGGGGGGCAGGAAGAGAAGAGGGGGTGCAGCAGAGGAAACATCCCATCCAACGACAACGACCGCCACCCTCTCTCTTGCCTATTTAAATTCTGCCTGGCCTTCTGAGAAATGGTTTCCGGTTCCACTTCCTCTCCTCTCCTGCCGTCAGTGATCTTGTTTCATTGAACTCCTATTGTCTCTATCTTATAGCCTCTACCATACAGTTCACCACTTAATTGTTTTTGTTTGTTCATTGCCTTTTCATTCAGTGTGTTCCTCCCATCTCCCCAGTTAGAATGTAAGCCCCATCCCGTAAAGAGCAGTTGTGTCATATGGGTCAGCACTTCCTATGGCTCTGAACCCGCAAGAGCTGAGTCACAACTGCGGGGTTCCTTCCTAGTGGGAGAGACACCCCCACCCCCACCCACAGCCCCGCTCTGGGCGAGCATGTGAGGCACAGAGGGAGGCACGCACCCCACCTTCCTTTCCCCATTTGAGAATCAACTGCTGGATGCTCTTACAAAGAAGCATGTGGAATTGGGTGAGTTATACCTTGAAAATAAAGGTACTTAATATGTACTCAATTTCTTTTCAGGCAGCAAAGATCTGCAACAACATGCTGTTAGCTATTAGTATGATTGGAACCGCCGAAGCTATGAATCTGGGAATCAGGTTTGTGGAATAGTACTCTTTCAAGTACTAACAATTTTTATGAGCTTTCCTATTTGATTTTCTGATGTCGGAAAAAAATGTTCATGAGAGATAAATGAGTTAATCCAGGAACGTTTTGAAAGTCCTTCATTATTGAACTTTAATAGACTTTGCTTATTTGACGACCAATGGGACCCTGGAGAGCATGAATATTCTTTGCCATAGTCATAAAATGTATTGCGCTGTAGATTGGAAGTTACATTATCCTTTTTATGTGGGAGCTCCATTTCTTCTATTATGTTGAAATGCAAGAAACACTTTTACTATAAAATTTAAACATACTTTGGCAATGTAGGTCAAATTTGTATAAAACGTGGTTTTAATGTATAGTGAATGCAAGTGTTATGCTACCACGTGACTGGTTTTATGTATCTATTTTAAACATAGTCCCCAAAATCTACACTAAAAGGACTCTTGGTAGCTTATTCCCTAGATAAACTGGATGGTATTCATAAAGCTGCAACTCCTGTGCATAACTCTTTCATTTTAACTTGGCTGTGGCTTCGTCACTTTTCATTAAGGATATATCTTTCCATTAAAATAAAATGGCGTTCATACTTTGCTTAAAGTGATTCAGGAATTCTGTTTTTCGTATAATGATGATCATCCTTTAGAACGCGTAAGGTTAATGTCTTAATTTTAGCCTTTAATTTTTTGGGTTAGGAATGCTACATATGATTAATCACCTAATTAATTTTTTAATGTTTTGTATTTCATGAATATAATAAATATATATTTCTTACTTTAGAAATGCTTAATGAGCAAGATGCTTTATTCAGGTGTGTTTTTTTTGCACACTTTCCAAAACTCCTTAACAAATATGTCACAGATCAAAGTAGTGTTTCATCACAGCTTTTGATAAAAGCAATAAAAAGAGCCAAAGTACTTGAGATATTTTTTAAAACACAGTAATGGATTCACATTTCCTCTTAATTACCATATCAAGATGCTGTTGTTTTATTGAATTGCCCTTGTCTCAGATGTTAAACTATCTTGACCTATTAAGTTGTCATGTTGTAATTGAGATAAAAGAGGAATTTGCTTTGCATCAGCGCTAATTGGTTTATCAATATCCTGTACCATTTACATTTTAAAATTGAATGTCTGTACGATGGTAAGCTTAGCCTATCTGTACAAAGCCTGAATAAAACTGGTAGTATATGTATATAGGAAGCTGTTCAGGGTTATGTCTGTATTGTAGCTGGTGTTAGACTGTGGGTCACTTATCATAATTGAAAAACTGGTTACCAGTAACTTGTTTTCATATTCATCCTCTAGACCAATTTCATAGAAGAAGAAAATGTAAATTTCTGGAACCAAAATTGCACACAAAATTAACTGGTGTTGACGATAAGATTAGAGCATTAGCATGCATATGCATGTTTAGAATTTTACCTTCATTTTTCTGGATATAAAAGAAGATATAGTAAAAAAATAAAAGCCTAGATGAACCAAGGTTTTACTCTACTGAAATTTCCCTCTTTATCTTTGTCAGTTTAGTTTATATTCTGCTTCTTACCATGTGCATCCCTGGATTAGGATGTTCTATAGGCACAGTGATGCATCCTCTAGCTTTCTTCAAATAATTTGTCTAGCAAGACTCTTATTAGATGATGATTTGCCATTCTGAAATGAAGTTTTTATATGGTAAGTGCTTGTGGAAGTCCAACTCCAGACACCAGCCAAGAAAGAATAGTATGAAAATCAGTCGAATCAAATGTATTGAATAAAATGTATACATTGAAATGTATACATTGGCTACTAGAGTGGGGTTATTAAAGAGAAAACTGAAAGTCATAAAATTCCAAATAGAAAGTTAAAAGCAGAAGCAATAAATAGGTTTTTCTCTTACTGTTGGCCTTGACTCACTATGATAAAACAGTATTTAGAAATATGAAACTTTTAAATGTTTAATTGTTCCAAAACTATATATACATTACTGTTCCTGATATATATGTAAATACAGTGTAATACATATCTATATATATAATGCCTGAACACAAAGCAGGAACTCACTAGTTGTACTTTACCATTACAATGATTTATACGTTTCTGGTGCTTCAGATTTATTAATGAATTGCTTATTTTCATAGCATTAGGATTTTATCGGTTTATCTTACAAAGATTCTCAGGTATTTGAAAGTCCTAAAAATTATTGCTTCTGCTATTGTCTTTTCTGCATGGTTTACAGACATGGTTTAAAATGACAGGATTGTTCTCTAATAGAGTATAGAACGCGGCCACAATTTATTGAGCTTTGCAAGGTGAAAGAGAAAATTGGCATCAGCAAGCATAAATTCCCGAGTAGTAAATTCACGAAGTTGTGCAGTATCAAAGTGGCTCAGCCACATTTGTATTCTGCTCAGTCCGGAGCGAAAATTTTTTAGAGCATTAACATCAACATTTACAAATTGAGTCACCTGTTCCTATGAAGTGATCATTTCTGATTAATTTCATTCTCATAAGTCAGTGTTTTTTTTTCCAGAACACTGATGTTTTTCTGTTTTTCTAAAAATGGAAGAATAAAATCTTACAATTTAAAACTATTAGTTGACCCTATGATCTTTTACAGAGTCTTTATGGATGTTAGTGAAATTTTAAAGTGCTATAAAAAAGTAAACCACAAAAAATATTGGTATACAACATATTTTGGGATTCTTTTTTATAGACCCTTCTACCTTCTAATTGGGTTCTAGCTAGGACTCGAAACGTAGTTTTATGGCCCAGAAAGAGCCTTGGTTGCATCAGAGAGCTTCTGTCCCTGTGCATCATAGAGGAACAACATAGTAATGTGTTCGGTAACGTTTTGGCGTTTTGTTTTTATTTTTGCTCCACCAGGAACTGTTTTTTTTTTGTTTTTCTTTTTTTCCCATATTGGTGGTATAAGAAGTTATTTGTGTTACCAGCCAGGGCCCAGGCCCCTCCATCAACAACCATATTGTCTTCTTCCACCAAAAGCTTACTTAACAGCTGAACTTTTCTGGAAGGAGATTCACGTGAAAACTTTCCCACATGCATAATTTGAGTTTCTTGGTTACTGCCCTTAGAAGATGCTGCCTTCTTATTTAGGTGATGACTGAACCTCTGAGCTATATACCCTAACAGAAAGAAGAAATGGCAAAGGGTTCTAATAAAAGTTGGACCGTATTCCTTGATAAACTGATAAAATGTCGTCATATTGGCTGATCGGCTGTTAAGTTCACCACCCACATGACCCACTGAGACGGGATGGTGAGAGTTCGGGTGTCTGTCGATGCCTGTATCCCAGCTCTGCCATAGACTCAAGCTTTTCTCATCTGTAAAATGACAGAAATAATAGTATCTATCCATAGGGTTGTTGTGAAAGTTAAATGAGTTAATCCATGTAAATCTTTTAAAAACAGATCCTGGCACACAGTAGGTGCTCAGTACATGGTAGTGATTGGTTTGGTGGCGGTGGTGGTTAGTATTTGAATTGAATTGTGCTTTAATGTTTTTTCCTCATAACTTCTCTCTAGCTGGCATTATGCATGCGCGCGCGCACGCGGTGCCCCAAAAATGCATACACATTTTAAGAAAGGAAAATACGGTATTAAAATTTCACTGATGGCTAGGGCCGGCTGAGTGGCTCAGTTGGTTAAGAGCTCGCTCAAGAGTTTGAGCTCTGAGCAACAGCAGTTCGAGTCCCACCCGAGCTGAGCAGCTGCTGAGCTGCCAACAGGTGGCAGGATGGCTCAGCTAAAAACAAAAACAAAAATGAATCTTTAAAAAAAAAAAAATTTCACTGATGGTAACCACTTTGGGCACCTCTTGTAATTGCAGAAGTCAAACGTGACTTGTATTCATCTTTTGTTATTGGTATAAAGTATTACAATTTTAATACAGTTTCTTCCTTTCTTAAAATGTATACATATCTTTTTGGCACCCTCTGTATATATAACCTGCCTTCCCACCTAGAATGTAAGCTCTATGAAGGGCGATGGCTTTGTCCACTCATTGCCATATCTTCACATATTTGACACATAGTAGGCGCTCAGTGAAGATGTGTCAGATGGATGAGGAGAGGAGAGGGGAGAGAGGACGCACTTCTGCCTCGGGTGAAAGGTATCTGGTGTGTGTCTGAACTGGCCCCCTCCTGGAGGGCAGGCACAGCCTCTTAGCTTCTTTCCGGTGGTCTCCTTGGCTCCCAGCACACCTGTGTGAGCACTGGGGCATAACTGAGTGATTGACTAACATTGACATGGTCTTAGGTGTCTCATTTCCAGAGCAGTTCCTGTGATATAATCATTTCAGTTTAGTGACATCATTTGCTTTGTTCTTATGTAAAACCAGACATCATAGATACTTAGAATATAAAGTGAACAAAGTTTTTTGGCCCTTAAAAGCCTTGGTTATAGGCAAATGTTTGGATTCTCTTTAATTTTTTTACAGTTTATGCATCATTTTTACTTTTCCCAATAGTTCGTTTAAAATTCTTGTGTATTAAGGCTGAATAGATTTGACACAGTGACGCTTATTTGAGTTGCATTATATATGCAGTCAGAGCAATGAATTCATTCTCTGTTTATATCAGAGAACATTCCAGCAATTGTAAAGCCACATGCATGCACGCGTGCACTCTCGAACCACATCCAGTGGCAAGTTATTATGGGGACTGACAGACTGTCATCCTTTTGATGGCTTGAGCTGTATATCTCCTGAACAGCAATGGGGCTCTTATGCAGAAAGTATCATATGTTCCCGGCCAATTTACAGGGAAGCAGCAATAACATTTTATCATGGTTGAGAGCCCAGTAGCTGCTTCCTATTAAACTTGCCCTTTCAGATACCTGTCTTGGATTAATTTGTTGATTTCAGATGGAAACTCAGTCTTCTCCAGTGAAGCATGACGTTCTAGGATAGACTCTCTGAATGACAATTACTGTGTATTCTAGCTGGTTTCAGACCATTACAAGCCTTGGGCACGTTGGAAGGCAGAGGACTTCAGTAACGGATTTTAATATCATGTCTAATTTTAACTGTCAGTTATATATGTGCCAGTGAAAGAATCCTCAAAAAGATGAAATGCAAAACACTTCTAACTTGCTCTTTTTAATGATACACTTTGCTGTTTGCTGTCTGGTGGGAGCGGGGGGCAGGCGGGGGAGGAAAAGCAGGGAGTAGCCATCTCCTAAAGGGAATCAACGCAGTGGGGAAGCATCAGATTGAAAAGTGAGCACGTAACAACCGCCACCTCGTTTCGTGTGCCCCTCAGGATTCTTCTAAATAGTAATATGTTCACCCAAAAGGATTCCATATATCAGTGCCAGGATTTTTCCTTGAACTTTCAAGAAAAATGAAATTTAGGGCTTTACAAAGGATAATACACTTTGCTCTCCATTTCAGTATTATAAACAGAAAATGAATATCTTTAGCAATAAAGACTTTTGTGAGGTACTGTTGAGTATAATCTGGTAGATTATCAAAAGGGGACTGACTGCTGCTTCAAATGTGATAAACCATTTGAAAAGAAAATCTAAATTAGGAAGCCCCTAAATTATATTTTAAATGGTAGGAAAAAGCGATGTTTTGTGTCTTTAAAAATATCCCCTGCTCATGAAACACACACAGTCTTGAACATTTGGGCCTAGAGAACATATTTGCAATTACAGCAAATTCACTAATTGTTAATTTGTGGTTTTGCTTTTCACAATGATTCCCTAAGCACACTGGCTTTTTCTTTTCCTAAGTCATCTGGTATAACAGCAGACTGATAGCCTAATTTTATTTAAAAGGGGAAAAAAAGCATCAGTAGCAAACTATACATGTAACAAACAAACTTGGATCTTTATAAAAGAATGAATGAAACTGTTGGTTTTTTTTCCTGCAGTCTACAGTTGAACAGAATGTATGATAGCCAGTTTAGATGGGATCTGTATCTGTTATAATCCTTAGTAAAAACCCCTTATTATAATATGGCCCACCATATGAATTTATATGGTGAATTCAGTGCATTGGGCCATGTCATACAGTATTCCTTGAACCACAGCTATTCCTTGAAAGCTTGCTTACATAACAGTTGTATTCCATGATAAGTCCATACATATCCTGGCTATTAGTCCTAGCCCCCGTCTTAGCATTGCAAAAATGTTTACTGTCATGATATTCAGATGATGCCAAAATGCACAATTTGTTTAACATAAATGTGTGTCTCTTTTCAGTCTCTCTTTTTTTTTATTTTGGAAGAGATTGGTTTTAGGAAAAAGCAGCAAGTTTTATTTGAAACTTGATTCAGTGATACTTAGCAAAGCTGCCTCCCAATCTGCATTAAGATACTTAGAAACAAAGTAATATAGCATTTTGATTCTATTTTTTTTCTGGGTCCACATTGAACAGCCGTTTATGCCATCAGCTCAGTGATAGAACAAATGATGTTTCCGCTTGGGCAAGCTTTGTTTTATCAGGATCAGTAACCTTATCAGCAGTTGACCCAGAACTATAATGCATGTCTCTGAATAGATAGCATATGTCACAACTCTGCAGACTTGCTACATAAGCAAGATTATCTAATGGAGATTTAATAAATAAGGAAAAGTTTGCAGCTAGACTGTCTTCTTTTCTAATGATGACTTCTCTTAAGCTCGTTGTACTGCTCATGGCTCATCCCTTGTAGTTATTCTCATAAAAGCTAAAAGAATAAACAGACATATAAATGCATCCACAGGGACTCCCATGACACATAGTTTATCTGTCAGTATTTCTTTCTGAAATATGTCATTTGTGAATAAAGAATGTAGGATTTAGGTCATCATATTGGTTTAAGGTTCTTATGACACATAAATGCATAATGTCCAAAAGACTAGAAAACCCGGGTGTGTGATAAGCCAGCAACACTTTTATGCAATTATGTATCATTTCTTAAAAGTAGGGTAGTGCAGGCTTTTTCTCCATGCAGAATGTTCTGGCTCAGAATGGTTTCATCACTAGCATTTACTGTCTTATCATTTAAGATTGGATTCTTCACTCTCATCAATCTGCTTTGATTTTTGAAGACATACAATAAATGGAGAGAGCAGGTAGAGCATCCTCATACGGAAATAAGTCAAGCATGACTTGTACATGTTGACATTTAACACTTCTTTTTGTTGACCTTTGACAGGTTAGGGCTTGACCCAAAACTATTGGCTAAAATCCTAAATATGAGCTCAGGACGGTGTTGGTCAAGTGATACTTACAATCCTGTACCTGGGGTGATGGATGGAGTTCCCTCGGCTAATAACTATCAGGGTGGATTCGGAACAACACTCATGGCTAAGGTAAATGCAGGGACTCCCCAAGAGAAAGGGGGGAAATGTTGAATGGTCTGACTCCCCTTCCCTTCTCCCCCTCCCCCTCCCCCACCCCCTCTGCCATCTCCACCCCCTCCCCTTTTAACAAAACATGTCTATCTTAGAAGGCAAGATGACTAAAATAATGATTTCACTGACTCACTGGAAAAGAGCTAAAATTTAGCCTAAAGATCCTTATCTTGTTCGTTTTTATTCCTGGCCTTTTGGATGAGATGAAGGGCTGGGATTTTTCTTTTGTGCTAGGGTTTGTTTATAATATGAGCTGGTAAAGTTTTGGTCTTTGTTATAAATTTACATTAACTTACCAAGTCCTTAGAGTGGAAGCAGTAGGAATTTTCTGACGGCTGATAATGTATTGACATTGGATGTACACACCACAAAAGAAGAGACGATCTTTTTCACGATACTAGATTTCTAAGTATTGTACATCTTCCTGCTTTAAGAATATGTATGTATTTATGCATAAGGTCATTTGAAAATCAAATTGTTGGCCTCCTCTCATTTGTGATCACAACTTCAGGAAATATTTTATAGCTGAACAGACTTTCAGGTTTCTGCATAGAGCTGATTTCCCTCCTCCCGCAATTGACTTTTCCCTCCTGATTACAAAAGTCATAATGCATAGAACTGGACACCATACTCCGCTTACTCTCCTTCATTCCCCGTGGCCTGCTGTCCATTCTACTTCTTGGCTGTGCCTTGTTCACCCACTTTCTCCTCTGCCACTGCCAGCACCTTGGCCAAGCCTCGTATGGATTATACATCAGGCCTTAGCTGGTCTCCTTGCCTTTCGTCCTAATCTTTTCTCATTCATTTTCCACACATGGAAAAGAGTGGGCTTCCTAACATGTAATAGCCCGATGATGTCGTTCTTTCTCTGTAGCCTCTTTCTTCCTTGTAGATTAGAGTCCATCTCCGCCAGTTGTCTCAGAAGGCCCTCGGCGATTTGGCCTTAGCTCGCCTCCCCAGCTCCGCCTTGCCTCCCCGTGCCCCTCTCTGCTTCGGCCATGCTGACCCATTTCAGCTCTTGTCCTCTTGTTCTCTCTCTCGTGCAAGCCTCCCCGCTGCTTGCCGCTCCCTGCGCCTGGACAGCCTGCCTTCCCCTCCACTCCAGCCTCTGGCACGTTCCCCGGCACATTGTCAGCACACTTTAAATATTTATTGGATGAAGCAATGTTTGATGTTGCTTATTTTGTTTCTGTGTTTCTTGTTCTGTAGTTTTGGTTTTCCTCGTGTTTCATTTCAGAAAATATTTATTTCTATGCCAATCTGGATCTTGTAGTTAGGTTTGCATGTCCTCCATACAGGCTTTTATAATGGCGCTGTGAGGCTCTTATTAAATAGTATCTTCTGCGGGTATTGGTCTCATCGCCACTGCAGGGTGATTTATTAGGACACGTGGAAGAAGGAAAGAGTCACATGCCCAGCTTCCTTTATGTATGAAGGGAGCTGTGACCTGTTAGCTTGTTTGCTTCTTAAAATGCTGCCAAGGGCTCAAACAGAGGAAACAGCTAACAGTAAAGTGTAGTAAGAAGTAGAGGTTTCTGATCCAAGTGGGTGGGGTTGCGTGTCCTCCCCGTCTTCTGCAGTGCTGGCTTCGTTTTGGTACTCTCCGCCATAGCTGTCCTCGACCCTGCTGGACACATTTTCTTTAGTCACCTTCACCACTGTTTCTGCCCAGGAAGTATCTGCCACTTTCATTGTAAAGGTCCTTCCTGTAAAACTATTTCCTTGACAATAAAAGATAGCTCTTTAGACTAATAGAAGACAGTGCAGTACTAAAACATATGGATGCTACTGTTCTTTTGTTTTTGTTTTGTTTTGTTTTTTAGCTGAGCCATCCTGCCTGTTGGCAGCTCAGCGGCAGCTCAGCTTGGGCCGGGAATCAAACTGCTGTTACTCAGAGCTCAAACTCTTGAGCGAGCTCTTAACCAACTGAGCCACTCAGCCGGCCCTGTTCTTTTGTTTTTATTATATAGTATTCTCTTTTCCTTTATGAAATGGAGTTGTCATTTCCCTTATAAAGAGGAAGACTTCTTAATTTTGCTTAGAATGAAAGTACTTAAAAAGGAACTTTGAGAAATCTTTCATTACCTCCGAAAGCTATTAGCAAGAGCACATAGCCAACTAGATTTGCACAGAGAAATTAATAGAGATTAAAGAAATCCCCATCAATGCTACAATAATTAAAGTAAATGTACCTACTTGGGCAGACCGAGTCTTTACGTACTAAGAGATGTTTTGCTCAACTGCCATTAAATGTCCTTGTGCTGGGGGATATGATGCTGACAGACCGTTGAAGTAGGGGCTTGTATGTTTACTTTTAGGTCTTAGCATCACAAATTCTAACATATTGTGTGTATATAATCAGAACATGATCAATACGAAACCTACCCATCGGTTTGTGATGGGCACTGAGGAACACCGTGTGGGCAGTCCTGACCACGCCTGGCATGCCCCTGGTACACCTGTCTCCTTGTAAAGCATAACAGCTTGGCCCTCCATTAATTTGTTGAAATCATTTTGCAGTTCTTTTATATTTCTTCTTGATTCCCACCAAGCTCATGAGTTTGTAAATATTTTGACTAGTGAAGTAGGATATTCATTTATTTTAAATTATGTATCGTAAGCTTCAAAGGATGCCTTCTTTTTCTGCCATTTGAGGATTGACAGCTACTCAGGCTTTTGTAGACCAATCACCTTTCCCTTTTCAGACCGCCCATCCTTTAAGGTAACAGCCACCAAACTTTCAGTTTCCTTGTTTTGGTTTTATTCCCTCTTACTTGGGATCATATTTACTTGCCCCTTTGAAAAACTCTTAGTAGATTTCTTTTTCTAGATAGTATTGTCTTCTCCTCAGTATGTTATGTTTACTCTGAATTCTTGTATTCAAGTTATATTACTAAGTTAAATGTTAACGGCAGTCTTTCTATGTAGATTGTCTCGCTGTCATTTTTAAATAAAAGCATCTTACCGATGTGCTGCAAAACAGTGTCGGCAAAAGAAGCCTGCCTGCTTGCCTGCACATAAGCCATAATATCCCCGTCACATTTGTTAAGTGTGAGGGTAATAAATGTGCTTTTTAGTGGAAACTATAGAAGAGTTTAAGGTTAAGTAGATTTTCCAAATTTATGAGTTTACATATGAAAATCATACAAACACAAAATTACGTTTGTACCTGTGGCATCATACATGTTCAAGACACTAGAATTTAATTCATCCTTTAACCTTTGCTTGTTTTTCCTTTGAGCGATTTTCTTCTTTGAGTGGATGGTATCAGTAACTACTCAGTTATCAAGGTCGCTTTTCAAAGAGTAGAAATATTTCTCACCTTTTTGTCTTACCCTTTCATCACTTACCAACTTTTTCATTGGTGGGAGAAATGAGAATGGTAACGCTAAGAAGAAAATCTAGTTTGTCTTGTCACTTGTTTGCAGCTCTTATAAAATCACAAATAAAACAAAATATGTAGAATAGCGTTTCAGTCATCCATACCTTCGTTGTCTTCCATCTACCCCTGATAGTTCAAGTTTGGACAAGATTCCATTTTTATGGTAGTGGATAGCCATTAGCAACAGTTTAACTCTAAGAGATTTATACTATTATCTTTATCTATTTTCAAACAGACGTAAGTTTTCTGAAACTTGTAGAATGAAGCATTAGATCTATGAGATGTTAAAGGGTTGTGGTGAAGATGATTATCCTGCTGCACTTAAACAATAAAACATGAACATATTGAATCTTCGTGTTCCACTTCTGCGCATCCCCGGCTCATTTTCCTCCCTGCCCCTTCGCTCGAATTCAGGCTCATTGGCCTTCTATTTTTTGAATCTCCAAGCTGTGTCCCAGGGCACGGCCCTTCCGTTGCTGTTCCTTCTGCGTGAAATTCCCTTCCACCAGCTCTCCAAAGTGCCCACTACCTCCCTTACACTCAGATCTCCAGTCAGTGTCTTGGCCTAAACATTTCATCTGTCAGAACTCTGACTTCCACCCCTCTCCTTGTTATCCATCACTTTCTAACCCCTCCCCCTGCTTTATTTTTCTTCATAGCGCTCATCATTGTCTGAGATTTTCGTATTTGTATTGTGTATCTTCCCCACTGGACAGTAAGCTTCATGAGAACAGTGACTTGGTTTTTATCATAACTATATCGCCAGCACTAAGAACGGTCCCCAGCATATAGTAGTTGCTAAATATTTGTTGAAAAAGAGATTGACTAGATACTCAGTAATTCCACAGTGGGGTTTGGCTTAGGCTTACAGGCTCCTGCAGCTTGGAAAAAGCATTTGTGTGATCTCACCTGTATAGTAACCCTTGTGCAAAGTCAGAATATAACAAAAAGGTGTGGTGGAGGGTGGAGGAGTAGACAGGACATTCAGAAATCAAGAGTTTCAGTCTGGAGCCCTTTTGCAGTTATATGAATGCACTTATAAAAATATATAATGTACCACAGTGCTCGTATCTTATTTTTTCAGATTCCATTTTTTCTTTGAAACAAAAGCATTAGGAGCCACAGTTCCCAAGCGAGCCTTACTTACCGGTCTCAATGTGTCCCTCCCACCCTTGTTTGATTTAGGATCTGGGATTAGCACAAGACTCTGCTACCAACACAAAGAGCCCCATCCCCCTGGGCAGTCAAGCCCATCAGATCTACAGGATGATGTGCGCAAAGGGCTACTCAAAGAAAGACTTCTCGTCTGTGTTCCAGTTTCTCCGAGAGGAGGAGAACTTCTGAGCTTGCACTGGGGCCGTGGACACTGCTGGAAACCAGACTCTTCTCTTGAGCCTCCGGGTAGCTCACTCCACAAGTAAATGAGTTTAATCAAAAGTCACCTGTCTGCTTTTGATTGTCTAGGTCACAGAAAACCCTAGGGTTTTCCACCCATTTTTACCTGCTTATTCTTTTTATCTTTTTAGCGAACATACGTTATCTGAAATTTTTTTCTGCCAGCCATCGATGGTCTCTGCTAACTAGCTAATTGACCTTTTTCAAAAATTTGATCCTTGGTCATCTTCAATCAGGATGTTATTTTCTTCACTTTACAAATAAAACCAAATATTTTTCAACAGGATGAAACCAATTTTGAAGGAAAAAAAAGAAATCAGTGTGAGGAAAGGAATTAGAGGAAGGCGAGGTGTGGTGAATGACTACCTGTGTCCCTCGGGAAGTTTGTCCTGTTAACCAAGTGGTGGTACTTTCACGTTACTGATTTATTTTCCAGGGGATTAATAAAGTGAGAGCACTCCTTGATGCATGGTTTATAATTTGGACTCCGTTACGGTGTCTTAGTCTGTCCATCTTTTAATGATTCCCAGTACTCAGCAAACCTGTTTTTTTATATTTTTGCTTCCTTGTACATTCTTAGTACATATTTTTGACTTTAAAAGAATGACATCTTTAGACCTATTTCAGAACCAATGATGATGTTTGCTTTAGATAATTATTACAGTATTCTAAATAGAACCATATTATTTTGAATTCAAATAAATTTCTATGCTGATAATACTTTCTTGGAGTTCTTGTGTCTTCCCAGCCATTTGGTGAACAATCAAATGATCTGACAAACTGGTGTTACAGACTGTTGGGGAAAGGATGAGAAGAAAGGGAGGGGAGGGCATTGGCCAGCGGCAAGCCAGCTTCCGGCTGCTGTCCCTGAACACTTAATTGTACTCGTTGGAATGTTTTCTAGGTTGTGGGTGCGATGGGGACCCCACCTGCATTAGAGGTGCTGTGTTCCAGTAGGGAGCTCAGTTGCCACTTTCCCACCTTAGCCCCTAGAAATACTCCAGGTGATAGACCTGCACGCCAAATTTGGCAGAAGTACAACTACTTCCATCATTTCCCTGGTGATAACAAATTCCAGGCAGTATTGTAAGTGCCGGGGCTATGGCGATGAGCAAGCAGACAATTCTGCCCTTTTTAGACCATAAATTGTGTCTCCTATGTGTGTGTGTGAGGGGTGTGGTAGACAACGAATAAATGTTTAACGCATATGTCAGGTGATAAGGACTAGTGGGAAAAATAAAGTAGGGTAAGGAGGATGGATGGGGTGCCAGGAGTATGTTATTAGAGCAGGAAGGGAAGTTCTCGTTGACATGGTGGCATGTGAGCAGAGATAAGAAGGACATGAGGGAGCAAGCCATGCAGATCTGCAAGGAAAGAACATTGTAGGCACAGAGAACAGAAAGTGCAAAGACCCTGAGGCAGGATAACACTGGATATGAGGAATAACAAGGCGGTTGTAAGAGAGGTGTCGTGAGATTGGGGTAGGGGGCAGATCTTGTAGGCTATGTTAGGACCTTGGCTTCTATTCTGAGCGAAACAGGCAGTGTACCAGCAAAAGCAAAGGCTAACTGATACACTGCCACCCCCACATTTGGTGCCTTAGGAGAACAAACATTTATTATTTTTCGAGATTCTCTAGGTTGGCTATATTTCTCTTCTGGACTAGGCTTGCACTTTGGCCATGAACTAGTTCGGTCTCACTCATCTGGAACAGCTGGAATGGTTGGGGCTTGGTTCCACATGACCACTCACCCTCCTGGAGGCTAACCCGAGTTTGTACACATGGTGGTGCTCCCAGCAACACCACAGGACCAGTCCCAGTGAACAAGCACTTTCCAAGCCTCTGTTTGCTTCATGGCTGCACTGTCCCCTTGGCCAAAGTGAGTCACCCAGCCAAGCCCAGAATTAGCATAGGAGGGTGGACACCGAGAGGGACGTCAGAGTGGCCATTTTGCAAACATACTATCCCAGCAGCCCAGGTGTTTTGTCCAGGGGATTGATGCACTTTGACCTACTTGTTAAAAGGACCCCTCTGGCTGCTGTGTGGAGCACAGACTAGGGGCAAGGGTGGAGCAAGGAGACCAGGTAGGAGGCGATCATAGTAACCCGGTTAGGAAATAGTGGTGGCTGGGATCGGATGCTGAAGACGGGAGAGGCAGGAAGTGGTCATGTTCTGAATATAAAAGAGAGCCACTAACTGATGGATGGCGTGAGAGAAAGGGAGGAATCGAGGGGGACTGCAAGGTTGGAGAAAGGGGAAGAAAGAAGTTACCATTTACTCCCTGGGGAAGACTGTGAGAGGTTTAAGAGAAAAAGCAATCAGGAGTTTATTTGAGATGCCTAATAGCCACCTAAGTGTAGAAAAACAAAGGTCCAGGCCCTGGGTTACTCTAACTTTTAGCGGTTGGGGAAATGAGGCAGAACCAGCAAATGAGACTTGAAAAGTAATGACCAGTAAGGAAGGGGGAAAATGGGAGTGGTGTCCCAGAAGCCAAAGACAGTGTTTTAAGGAATGGTTATTTGTATCAAAAACCCCTGATAAATTATACACCAATAATAAATTATCAGAAGGAGAAATTAAAACAATCCCATTTACAATTGTTTCAAAAACTATAAAACACTTAAAAAGAGAGCAATTAAAGAAGATATAAATAAATGGAAACACATACCATGCTCATTGGATGGGGAGAATTAATACAGTTAAAATGTCTATACTACCTAAGGCAATATATAGATTTTATGCAATTCCTATCAAACTACCAATGACGTTTTTAACAGAAATAGAACATATGATCCTAAAATTTATATCAAACCATAAAAGACCCTAAATAGCCATGGCAGTCTTGAGAGATAAGAACAAAGTGGGAGTTATCACACTACCTGACATCAAATCATACTACAAGTCTATAGTAATCAAAACAGCATGGCACTGACATAAAAACACACGTAGATCATTGGAACAGAATAGAGAACCTAGAAATAAATCCATACCTATATGGTCATTGAATCTATGACAATGGAAGCAAGACTATACATTGGGGTAAAGACAGTCTATTCAATAAATGGTGCTGGGAAAACTGGACTGACACATGCAAAAAAATGAAGCTAGACCCCCTCCTCACGCCATATATGAGAACAAATTCAAAATGGATTAAAGACTTAAATGTAAAATCTGAAACCATAAAACTCCTAGAAGAAAATATAGGAAGTAGGGGGCCGGCCAAGTGGCTCAGTTGGTTAAGACTTGGCTTGGGAGCGCGAGCACTAAGTAGCAGCGCCGGTTCAGTTCTCACATGGACCAGTGATACTGTGCCCTCTACAGCTAAGATGGTGAACAACAGCTCAACCTGGAGCTGGGCTGCCATGAGTGGCCATGAGCTGCCGTGAGTAGCCATCCAATGGCCGGCGACTGACTGCCTCAGCCAGGAAGAGCGCAATGATAATACCAACATGGGCCAGTGAAGCAACGTCCTCCACAACTAGACTGAAGAACAAAAGGACAGCAACTTGTCTGTT
>NW_017731397.1:1897819-1978968 GCF_001890085.2 Hipposideros armiger | reverse complement strand
CAAAATGTCTGTCTGTAGATGACTGGATTAAGAAACCATGGTACATTTATACAATGGAGTATTACTCTGCTATAAAGAAGAAGGAAATTGTACCATTTGCAATGATATGGGTGGACCTAGAGAACATTATACTAAGTGAAATAAGTCAGACAAAGAACAAATACCACATGATCTCACTTATATGAGGAGTATAAAAAACTGAATAAACGAGCAAAGTAAACAGAAATTGTCTCAGAGACACAGAGGAAAAACTGATGGTTGCTAGATGGGAAGGAGAAGGTGAGGGGATTAGACAGCACAAGTTGGTAATCACAATGTTCCCATGGGGATACAAAGACAGTTTGGGGAATATAATCAATAATAATCAGATTTTATAGGGTGTCAGTTGGGCACTTGTTAGGGAGACCACTTCATGGACGGTGTAGATGCCTGACCACTGCTGTACACCTCAAGCTGAAGCTGAATAATAATGAATGTCAACTATAATTAAATATATATATAGTCACAGGATGTGGAGTACAGCATAGGGAATAGTCAATGGAATTGTAACAGCTACATACGATGCCAGAGAGGTAGTAGATTGGGGGAGGGGGTTATCACTGAGGGGTGTAAATGTCTAACTACTATAATGAACTACTATAACTGCTATATAATAAATATACTATAATAAACTATAACTACTATAATAAATAAAACTGATAAAGTGAGTGATATAAGGGCTGAAAATTAATCATTTGGATTTGGCAAAGTAAAAGTTGTCAGTGACTGACAAGTGTTTTGGTGGTGTTAGAAATGAGACTGAGAATGAGAGGATGCGAGGAGAGAAACCGGAAGTGATGAGTAGTTTTGCTATAAGACAAGTGGGATAGATACTGGCAAGGAATATGGGGTTGAGGGAAGTCCTATTTATATTTTTAAGATGGGAGATATTATGGGGTTATGCTGCTGAGGGTGGAATGATGCTCTTTTAAAGAAGGGGAAATGATGCCCAAAAGAGAGAGGACACTTGCTAAGGGGTACTTTGAGTAGTTGAGAGGGGAAGGGTGCAGGAAAGGATGGATCTTTGGAAACGAAAAACCAGCACAAACAGGTCAAGTGTCCGACTCCCAGGATCTTGTAGGAAGGACAGAGTAGCATTGAAATTAATTATACAGTGGTGGTTTTTTTTTTTAACAGAATAGTAAATGCTAGTGCTGGAAAGGACTTTACTAACCTCTAAACATAACTTGTTCAAGTCACCCTCTGACCATTAGTTTTCTCATCTATAAAGTTGTCATAAACAATGTAGCCTAATATTAAATGCATGCTTGGAAACTTGAAACAAAAAAAATATGAGTTAAGGAAATCACAAGTGTTATTGAGCATGTGAAGAAGTTAATAACCTCAGACAATGCTGCCAGGAACATAAAACAAGGCAGCCACTTTGGAAAATAGTTTGGCAGTTCCTTGAAAGGGTAAACACAGAGTTACCACATGATCCGGCGGTTCCACTCCTAGCTATGTACTCAAGAAAAATGAAAACACATGTCTGCATAAAAACTTGTACACGAATGTTCCTAGCAGCATTATGTACAATAGCCTCAAAGTGGAAACAACCCAAATGTCCATCAACTGACAAATGGATGAACCAACTGTGGTACATCCGTAACAATGGAAGGCTGGCCATAAAGGAATGGAGCACAAGGTATGGGCTATAATGGGGATGGACCTGGAAAACGTTGTGCCAAGTGAAGGAAGCCAGACACAGAAGGCCACATACTGTAGGATTCTGTATGAAATGTCAGGAATAGGCATAGCCATAGAGACAAGGTAGATGAGTACTTTTCAAGGATGCAGGACCATGGGGCAGGGCGGGGGGAGGGGAGTGTGGAGTGACTGCTAATAGGTATGGAGTTTCTGGGGTGATGAAAATGTTTTGGAATTAGTAGTAATGTTTGCACAACTTTGTGAATGTATTTAAAACCACTGAATTGTACACTTTTAAATGGTGAATTTTATGGCGTGTGAATTATATCTCTGAAAAAAAAAACTAAAGGGAAAAAACCATGAGTTAAGATCTTTCTCTCTTGATAAGTGGTTCTCAGCTGGGGCAGCTTTGCCTCCAGGGGACATATGGCAATATGGGGACATGGAGACATTTTTGGTGGTTATACTGGAGGTGGGGGGTACTATTGGCATCTAGTGGGTAGAGGCCAAGGATGCTGTTAAAACATCCTACAGTTCACAGGACAGCCCCCACAAGAATGGTCTGCCCCAAATGTCCACAGTGGAGAGGTTGAGAAACCCTGTTCAGCTGTAGGTTTCCTCATTGGTTCTTGTCTAGGATACTTCAGTCTCTTTGCAATTGCTTCTCTTTTTTTCCCCAAGAGCTTTACTGAGGTATATTTACATACAATATAATTTGTTCATTTTAAATGTACGATTCAGTGACCTTGAGTACATTTACAGAATTGTATACTCCTCACGACAATCCATTTCTAGAACATTTCCATCCCTCCCCTCACCCAAGCAAGTCTCTTGTGCCCATTCACAGTCACTCCCCCGTTCTCTCCCTCCCCAACCCTGTAGCTATGGGCACCTATTCATCTTTGTGTCTGTGGATTCACAGCTGCTTCTTAGCCACCAATTTGGCTCTTCCACAATTCATTCTTCACATCACCGCAAGACAGATCTTTCTAAGACTGAAATCCAATCCAGTCGTCCCCGTGCATAAGATCTTCTGGCCTCGGATGTAGTCTGAGCTCCTCAGCATGGTGTCCAGGCCCTTTGTGCTCTGGCTCCTGGTTTACTTCCCCAGCACTTGCCGTTTCCCAAGCATGCGTGCTTCTCACACCTCAGTGCCTTTGCACGTGCCGTTTCCTTCGCCTGAAATGCCCTTCTTCTCGACTCCTGGCCAACCAGCTCTGGCGCCATATCTTCTGCCAGGCCTCCCTCAGCCACCTCGGGCTGAGTCATTTCCCGTTCCCATAGCTCTTTGTGGATCTTTCTTGTATCATAGGACTCATGCTATTGCATTACATTTGCTGGTTTGCCCATCTGTCTTCCACACTAGACTGTGAGCCCTTGGAGGGCACAGAATGTGTCGGCTTGGCGTCCCCGTGTTGAGTTCAGCACTTGGCATTGAGTAAGAGCTCAATAAATGTGTGAATGACTGACTGGAAGCTAGGGCATTGCATGTGTGTTAGGTGAACTACTGCCAGCATAAACTTTTAAAGGTTCTTCCTTGGCAGATTAAGCTTATTTTACTCCATGTAATAAGTGATGCCGTGTGTTACACACAGCTGCCCAAGAAGTCTTGCCGAATGCGGATCCTTTACAAAGTTTTCTTAGTCAAAAGGGTAGCTTATGCTGTTTGACTGAAGAAACTTAGGGGGGGAAATAGGCATATTTGGTAGCAGGCTTTAGTCTCATTTTTTATGTACCTTAAACATCAAATTGCATGCAGATAAGCGGGCACATGTTTCCCTTTATGGAGCACAGCAGCTCCAAATGCGATACGTTACAACGCACTATGAGACCTTGAGGCATAAGGTGAATCTCATAATAACACAGATTTGATCCTAAGGGATCCTATGAAGAGGCAGGTGTTGGAGAGATTCTTTTACTGTCCTATTGATCTGACATCATGATGATGGAGCAAATACGCAGCCACAGCTGAGTCCAAATTTAAGTGAACCCCAAATGGACAGGGTCTACCCCTTGGCCCTTTTTCTCATTGCACGGACTTTGAGTTTGACTTCTAGTCTAAGCAATCAGAAATGTGTGTGATCTGCCCACTTCCTATGGGGGGGTGGGGGACAAAGGCAGATCTGAGCAGCGAATGGGGCAGCGCAGTTATCCATGTGCATAAATTCTCCCCAGGCTGCTGCCAGAAGCCGCCGGGGCTCAGGAAAACAGCACAAGTCACTACCAGCCTCAGCGGCAGGAACGGTACCCCCGGAACGTTCTCCGATGGCCAGCCGATGGGGAGGCATCTGCCCGCGTGGGGTTTTCAGCCATCTTTCAGTTCAGTTGAAGAGGGAGCTTAAGGACATCATAGGGATTTGTAACGTTCCATGCAAGGTGTCAGACCCATAACCTAGCATGTCCATCGCAGCCAGGCGCACATGGAATTGTCTCTCATTGGTGGCAGAGAGATTGAAGATGACCTTTTACTAGTTAATTGTATTCATCATTTAATAATTCCAGAATACCTAAAAGGGATGCAGACTTCTTCATTCAGGCTAGAATTCGACTCTTGCAGAACGTTAATAGGAAAATTCAGTAAAGCAGAAGGATTTTGCATCCTGTCTGCAAGGGGGTGCTTTCGAGTGTCTGGATGACCAGGACTGTCCCTGGCTGGGAGACAGGAGGCCTGCGTTCCAGCCCTAGGTCAGCAGTAACCTGTGCAGTATCATGGATCAGTTTACTTCTCTTGAAAACGAGGGCATTGCACGGACCTCCAACATTTGTCTCAGCTCTAAAATTCTGATTCCCCTTAGTTAAGGCTTTCAGAAATGCGAGGCATGTGCTGCTGACAGCTTTTGGACTCTGCCTGGGTAGGTATTATTTATTACTCATATAGCCATCTCATTTATTAGGGGTATTTTTTTTTATAGCCGGGAATAGATTCCGAGATCAATACATTTTTATTAATGATAGCCCGTCATGCCTGGTAAAGAGATGGCAAGAGAGCTCATGTAGAATGAGCCACTTGAATAAACCTGACACACAAGCTTAGCTACAAGCTGCATTTTGGCAGGCCTCTCAGTAAAATAATGACATTGGCAGAGCGAGAGGCTGTGGAAACCTTCCTCACAGCCAGACTCATAAAATCAAAGGGCAGGTTTGGGGTGTGTTTCTCAGCCTTGGCTGTATATGCAAATCCCATGACTTTTTGAGAGTAGCATTTTGTCTTCAAAAGGACAAAATTTGGCATTTGCCATAGTCATTAAAAATGATAAATGCCTAAAATGCTTTCGAGTTGGGATTATTGTAGGTTAGAACAAATATTGTTTCAGGACCAAACAGTGTCGTAGAGTAGAAAACTTCTCGTTGATGTTGTCAATTCAGAAAATAAAAAATCTTTCGTTGTGTTCCCTTTAAGTCATATGAAATTGGGCATAATTGTTACCAGTTCTCCTTATAAAAATGAATGGTCTGGGCCATGTAGAAGTGAATTACTCCTCCTGACACCATTGAGAGATAGCCTCGTGCCCTGAAAGAGTCATTTTGCCTCCAGTTGGAGGTTTTTCATCCCCTCTGAGCAGAGTTCAGATGACATCAAGTTCACTAGTTTGCATTTGTTTTGTGCCTGTTGAACTTCATTTTCATTCCATGTATGGATAGAATTTGAAATCTTCTATAGTGATTTTAGGCTATTTGAGGCCTTTTCCAGAAATTTCACCGTCGAGTTACAATCTCAGAGGCCCTAAGAGCCAATGTGGCTTTAATCCCTGTGTCTCTCCCCTGAATGTCCTTAACCCTGACCCCAGACCTGCTCTCTATAAGTGCCAAACGTGATTCATTCTCCTTGCTTGGCTTAGTTTTGTCCCTTTAATGAGCCACGATGACCACGGTGACCTGATAGCTTATTTGTGCTAATGTAAGTATGCTCTACTGGTTAACTCCTAACTCATTTATTTGGCTTTTCCTTTTGACTAGAATTGCTCCCTTTGTCTCAGAGATGAAAAGTCCATGTTTTAGACAAGCAAGTCAGGAGACAGACACTACACTAGAACGAAAGAGAAAGCAAACTGCTAGAGAAGGACAGCCCGCCTTCCCATTCTGTGCCTCCACTGCCGTGTTATAGATACAGTACGTGTGTCCATTAAGCACACAACTTACTGGGCCGTTACAGCCCAGTGCTCCACTGCTCAGAACCATTTTCATCTTCTGAGTTCTGGGGGCCATAATGCCTCCAAGTGAAAATGTTTTGTGCTTATGACTTTGTGGTCTGAATGTCTTATTTCTCCAGCCTCTATCACATCATTGCTGATAACTGTTTATGTGGCAGGAATGCTTTTTGGACTTGGTGTTTAATACATATCATCTGAATTTTTTTTTTGTTCTCTTCCCAAAGTGGCAATGGCAGAACTGGGGCATCAAAAGGACGCCTTAGAGCGATAAGCAGAAAGAGAGTTGTAAAGAGAAGATTTATGATAGGGTTAGCTTCCCTGTCGTCTGGCTTGCCACTTTCAGCCCAACTCATTTGGGGTTGGTAGAGGTCTGACCGTGGGGTTCTGACAAATGTGTTTCTATCCTTGTGAATTTATGCTTGCTTCCGAGTCGGGGGAAAAAAAACCAAAACACTATTAAAAACTGATATGACTTTGAACAGTGGCTTGATCCCTGATTATGGCCTTTCCTGGCCGTCCCATTTAATTTCTGGCGGGTCCAACTAGTGACATGAAAAGCTGCTCCTTCTGAGGCGGGTTGTTTCCTGCATTGCACTGTACTCAGAGCAGTTTAGTCTGGCTCCTTTTATAGGTCAGCAACACCCTCAAGCTTGTATACCTGTGTCACCACAAATCTTCAAAGATGCCATTTTCTCAGCAGCTTCATCGTCCCAGGATGGATTGGAGGGTGGGAGTGAAGGGGAGGCTCTAATCTCCGTGTTAGGAGCAGGGAGGAAGACGTCCACCCTCCCTCAGCAGGCCCCGGGGACACTGCTGTCTGAAGGACTCGCAGAGAGTTCAGTTAGTGGTGTCAGTCACATGCTGGAATTTCTGTTCTTTTAAAACAGTCTGCTTGTTCTCTTCTGGAAATACCTGGTTGTGCCTCTCCTAGAACAGTCCAGACGGCAGCCCTCACCCACAGTACAGCTTTCCATGCCTGCTCGCTCAGAAGAAATAAAAATCGAAACTTCAAAGAAAAGTGTCCTCCAGGCAGGCAAAGCGTGATCTCACCTCCAGCTCTTCAGAGTTGGGCTATCTTTTTGTGTGTGAGCCCTGTTATGCCAGATGATTTCCTCTTTTAAAAAAAATCATAAATGAATTCTGCATGGTCAAGTATTGTCATCTTTGCACAGAATTTTCTTTGCCTAATGTCCTATCTGATGGGCCATTCTATGTACTATATGCTACATAATCTCCACAGATGTATACCGTGGTCCATAAAACTGCCATACTGTTTTCAGAAACTAGTAATTCACCAAGTCAACCTGAGACAGTGCTGTTAATAAACACAAATTGCAAACAAGAAGGTAGTAAGTGGAAATAATGCACTCATTTAGGACTAATAAAGCCTTTGATCTTACTTTGAAGGAAAGGGTCTATGCTTAAACTACCCATTCAGGGACAGCCAGATGCCCATTAAGAAGCAGGGCTGTGCTTTGATCGAAAATCACTGAGGCCTGTCTAGCAGGTCTGCTTTGTAAACAGATTAGTTAAGGGCTCATCAGGACTGATTTGCATAGGATTCAGCAAGCCCCAGTCACTTTTTCAACCTTAATGAGCAATGCCGGTTCCAGGTTGGAAATTACAGCATTTTTTTTTTCTAGCTAGAAATCTTAGGTAATTACTCTGAGGGAAAGAGAAAGCATATTCATATGAAGCGAACCCTGGCTGTCCTCAGCTAATGGGAAAATGATGACCGAAGACTTGTTTTGCTTGCTTTACATGGTGAAGGATGTAATGAAGGAGAGAGGTGATGAGTTTAAAATTCAGTTACAAAAAAGGTATTCCGTCCTCTGTTATTTGAGAGATAAAGGAGGATTGTTTCCAATTATAATAGAAAAGGGAACATGGGGCTGCAGACTGAGAACACACATATTTATTTATCTACAAATGTTTATGGAGGGGGACTTCCTTGGAGCCGGGCATCACTAGATGCTCCAGGCAGACAAAAGCCCTGTCCGCAGGGAGCCTGGCTTCTAGAGCCTTCCATTAAGGGAGAAATGGGAAGTATAAAGGAAGGGAACTGGGCCAGTTTCAGCACAGGTTCTGAAATTTCTACGAGTTAGCAGTCATTTGCTTAAGAGACGGCAAGACCAATATTTCCAGAGAGAAAAGATGCTTTAGTCTCATTTTTGATTTTCAGAATAATTAGTAATCTCTGTCAGGAATCAAGAATATCTCCTCTCCTTAAATTTTGGAGTGAAGAAAAGGTCCAAAGAAAACCTTTGCTTATTCTGATCACTTGAGGTAACAACAAATGGAGCAGCTCAGTAGAGACAAAAGGTAACTGAAAATAAACAGTTCCTAATTAAAATGAAATGATATTGGAAGCTTTCAACCTTGACCTTAAAAGTACAGTGAGTTGATGGTGGACAATGGTCTGTCTCTTTGTCTGGTTTGCAGCAGCATCGTTCTGCTCATGAGAGATGTTTCTAAGTATTGTAAACGTTGGTGACACGAACTTGCTTAGTTGGGAACTTGGGTTTAAATAATAGCCTTCCGCCTTTGTGTCCAGCCTCGTCCAGGCCAAGGACCTCAGCCTTACTCTGCTTCCTAGAAGCGAGATCAAATCAACACACTCCTATAAATGTCACCCTGGATACATTCCACCCCCCCAAAAAGCGGTCCAGCTCTGATAAGTGTTAGGAGAGAGGCCGGGACCATTTCATACTAACTTGGGCAGGACGCCAGATTCTGTCCAGGTAATTCAGATGGATAGGGGTGTAACGGGAGGCCGTGCCCTTGGTTTCTCCAGATGGATTTGATTAGGCTGAGGAGGAAGAGGAGGGCTCATCCGGTGGTCTGCTTGTGCAGATTGCTAGGGAGAGAGGTCCAGTAAAATCCATTGGAGACCAACTAAGACACCTGTACTCCTTAGGAAAGCTGCTCACATGAGTTCTCTCAAGGGAACATGTATGAGGTCTTGGAGGCCTTCCTGGTACCCCCTCCCACTGTTTCCTAATGGAGAGCTTCTCTCAGCTTCCACCTGGGAGTACAGCTGACAACCTCTTCCAGGGAGGCGTGCTTGCTGGGAGGGGCGCTCTAGATGGGCACCCACGAGAAGGCTGCACCCGGCCTTTCAGGAGTCCTTTTGACACATGGCAACACCTGCGTCGTTGACGCGCAACAGCGGGAATCTGGGCTGTTCTACCTCCTCGCCCCTTTCTATACACATCTCTGTCCACTTCGCGTCTTCCCTGCTCGGGCTGGCATGAGGCAGATCAGGAAGACCACGGCCTAAGTAGATTTCCAAATGTGACCTCCACCTGGGTGAGGACCATAGGTTTATCCCTGATGTATCCCAAGCACTTAGTACAGTGCTTCGCACACAGTGCAGACTCACTACATGCTGCATTTATTGGAAGAATGAATCAATGAATACATGAATGAACGAATGAGATACCAGTTTTATAAGCATCCCCTCCATTGGCTCAGCAGGAACACAGCCAAAGCTGAAGCCTCTGGGGGCGCTCCTTCCAGAGCAGGAGGGATTGGAGGGAAAGGGAACTGGTTGTGGTGGGGTGCGTTCACCAGTTCTTAGGGATCCTGAGGTGGGGTTATATGGATGGTGCCCCGCCCCCATATTTGGAAGCTTTGCTGAATTAGAAACAAAGGACACGTAGCCCCTGGTTGTTACTGGCCCCAACACCAATTCCAGAACATCAGGAAAAGTCCCTCTAACAGCCAGTTACACATGCAAAGCCACGAGCACAGGCCCTGACCTGTAGTGACACTCAGTAAATGTCCCTGTCTCAGTGTGGCTGTGCCTGAGTGCTGGCAGGTGAGGTTTCTGACTGCAGGCACAGCACGGTACACTGAAATGCTGCTCACGCTGACCAGGCCTAGAGGACACAGGAACCCATGGGAGCAGGAAGCCAGAAGCTCCGCTCACTCTTGTTTTCCAGGGTTAATATCCATGAGTGACATAGGTTTTAAAACCCTCCTGTAGTCTACAGATTTGTAACCAAACTTTTGAAAACCATGCCGGACGCCCTCCTCCACTCCCCCGCCCATCTCCTGCGTCTTTTAACACGGCGGCGCTGAGGCAGTGTGCACAGCTGGGGCACGAAGCGGTCAGGCCTGAGTTTGAATCCCAGTTTTTCCATTTCCTGCTGTGTGGCCTTGGGCATGTGACAGCCTCTCTCAGCCTCGGTTTTCTCATCTTAAAATAGGGATGGTCACAGCACCTACCTGCCTCATGGGGGACTTGAAAAACTTTTAAAAGACATATGTGCCGTGCATGGCACAGGGTCTGCCACATCATAAACTCTCTGACCCAGTCATTTCACTCCTGGGGATGTATCTTCAAGAAATAATAGAACATTTTTTAAATAGCTAAACACACAGAGATCTATTTACTCACCTTCGCTTGTTTTGCAGTATTGACAAGAGGTTCGGTTCCATTTCTGTCCCTTGGTCTCCTTATCAGGCTCTTTCCGGCCAGGCTTTGCCAGGCCCAGAGTCAGATGGTGGAAGAAAGGTGGGCAGAGCTACCACCAGACCCCAGGGACCCCAGAGTGTTCTCTACGTCTGTTAAACTGTCAATGGAGGCATGGCATGGCCAGTGCAAAGAATCTATTCATCCTCACCTGTAGCCCTCCTAGTTAGCAGAGAGGGAATACAAATGGTTGTGTAGAAGCAGCCAAACAGAATCCTAGAATAACAGAGCCATAGAAAGTATGTGCAGCCAGGAGAAGACGGGTGGAGGGCAGGAGAGGAGAGATGACTAGAGGGAGAGCTGCCATTGTTTGGCATAGTGTCTAGGGAGGGAACAGAGTAGGGCCTTGGCAGTGCGGGAGACATATATTTGAATACCAGCTTTGCCCATAGTTGCAAACTAACATTTCTGAAGCTTAGTTTTCTTATCTTTAAAATGGAGAAGCAACTCATTGAGCTTTGGGGAGAATTAAATGAGATGAAAGAGTATATATAAAGCGTCTGACCCATGGAAGATACTTAATACTTAACTGAGTTCCATTTTCAAATATTTTGTCTCCTTAAGAAACCTGTGTGCTACACAATGTGTGTTGATTTCAGATTCAGAGGACATGATCGATGTGACATCTGTAAAATTATTTTATGTCTCAGGTATGAATGATCTCATTGGTATGGTTTGCCTCGTTTTCATTATCTTAGTGTGGTTTTAAAGTATTTAGCCTTGTACTCACTTTTTCAATTAAAGACTCTGTTGTTGACTGATTCAAGAAGTTAGCTGAGTAATGAAGTAGATTAGTAGCTCTGAGAGAAGCATTTTAAAAATGTGATTACATGAAGTGTGGTAGTTAGCCCTCTACTATAGACATTTGTGTTTATCACCATGGTGAGTTGTGTTCACATCTGTTGCAGACTGACAGAGGGCTTTGAAGCTCACTTAAAATAACAACTGAAGGGCCGGCCGAGTGGCACATTGGTTAAGAGTTGGCTTGGGACGCCAGCTCTGAGCAGCAGGGCCCCGGTTCGGATCCCAGCAATGCTGCGCCCTCTACAGCTAAGATGGTGAACCACAGCTCCACCTGGAGCTGGGCTGCCCTGAGTTGCCAGCAACGGCATAGGCTGCAGTAGGGCTGGCCGGCAGCTGGCGTGTACTTTTGTGAGCTGCAGTGAACTGCCATGAGAGGCCATCCAATGGCTGGCGACTGATCTTCCTCACCTGGAAGAGCACAATGATAATACCAACATGGGCCAGCGATGCGACGTCCTCCATAACTAGACTAAAGAACAAAAGGACAGCAACTTGTCTGTTCTCCTTTCCCAATTCCCTAACGCTGTTCCCCTCCCCCAATTCTCCAATAAAATCTTTAAAGAAAAAAATACAATTGAAAAGGCTGGTCAGGTAAGGGATGGGGGATGGTATAAAGCCTCCTTTTACCCAAGTGCCCCATGCAGATAAGCACCAGGGTAGAGGAAGAATAAGGAAGGGCGCTGTAAGCTTGGGTCTTCTGTGTCACTCCCTTCTGTTCAGGGCAGTTGCTAAAGTAATTTACAGTTTGGAAAGCTGTGATCACCCTACCTGAAGCACTAAAAGCTCATGGTAAGGCTCTCAATTTATCACAGGCAGTAAATGCTCACAAATTGTAATGGACTAAAAGAGCCATTGCCCAAGATTTTAACCCAGATGATAACACCACAGAGGCAAAGCCTTTTTTTCCCCTTAAAAACATATCCAGTCTACTGAATATTTTTAGAGTTCACATTTTTATATTGTGTTTTTGCATTTCATTAAACTGGATCCAAGGTTGGCTTTCATATTTGCAGTAATGCACCCTCGTCTTCCCTTTATTTTCCATCTCACTATTAGTTCTATCCCAGTTGGGCTTTTGTGGTGTTTGAGGAGGGTGTGCAGTTTGGACGATCATGGAAAGAATAGAAAAATATGTGCAAGGAAAATGATGTTTAGCATTTGCATTCAATCAAGTGATAGCCTTCTAATTTCAATGGCAAAATATGCATCCAAAATGTCAACAATAGACTTCAGCAGCAATGGAAAGCAGCACTGTGGGAAATTGCACAGTAGGAAACATACTGCCAAGTTTAGAATGATTACCAAATTGCATCTTACTACCGTCTAGTGAAATCTGGAAGTTTCTTGTTAGAGCTACAGAAATTATTCAAAACCAACCTGTTTAGCAAAATGAGTGAATTTATTGATGCCAGAGAACAGATTTATTTTAAAAACCCCAGAGTTCTGCTCATAAAAAAAAAAAATTAAAGAAAAAAAGGTTGCATCCGATATTACAGTATCCTGAAACTTCAGAGGCCTTTGGTCATGTCAGTTTTGACCACCTCCATCTACTTTCTTTCTAAATGCCACAGAAAGGAAAAGAGCTAGAAAGTATCGCTGATTTTGCTTTCTTCCCTGCCTATCTTTTGGGCAGATTGGACACCTAGTTTTTATTGGCTTTGTTTGGTTTAGGTTTCTCTTTCTTTCCAGGTAAGTAACAGCAGTCACCTATCCTCTTGTTCTTTTGGACCAGAGACCAGCAGGAGTGGCATCCGCTGAGATCAGGACAGAAATACAGAACCTCAGCCAAGCCCAGGCCTGTTGAGTCTGCGGTACCCAGGATGCCCAGAGGATTCCTTTTCACATTCAGGTCTGAGAAAAGCAGATGTCTGAGTACGGCTCAGCCCATGCTGGTTTCGGGGGGATACTGTGACAGGGGGTCATTGGCAGGTGTTTAGTTTGAAGTGATGTTCTTTGGGAGCAAAAACAGACACTCAGAGCACTTTAAGAAGCAGAGGGTTTACTGATGGGATATACATGGACCTGAGCTGGAATCTGAAAGCAAGATCTGAGGCAGCTCTAGGGACTGGCTACTCTCTGCTGCTGCTGCTGCCTCATAACTCTGGCTTCCACTTGACCCATCATGCCCCCTCCCCCAACCTTCATTCCATCATCACATCCTTCAGCTTTAGCTCACATGCATGCCTGATTTCCTCTATGTTTGCCAAATTAAATTCTCAAGGGCTAGATTCTGATTGGCCCAATTCAGCATTTTGCTCCCAGCCTATGAACTGGACTCTTGGATCAGCTGGGTGGGGGCTAACAAGGGGGCTGCATAAAGGCTGCCCCTGACTGGCAGGCAGGGAGAGAGGCCTGAGAGGTGGGCTCCTGATCATCCAGAAATCTAATCACAGCTTAAAAGAACCACAGCACGAAATGCTGGATGTACCTTGGAAAAGAGCACTTACCTACTTCCCAAAGCGAAAGTCAGTTTGAGCCTAGGCAATAGAAAACATTTCTAAACTCGTGTTGGCAGACCTATTCTAGAACAAGAAAGAAGAGGAAATGAGTATGGGGAACTGAATGTTAATTTTAAGATATTCTGTGGGCTAGTTAATTTTAGAGACTTATCACGATAAGATACAAAACTATGTACGTGGGAGCCTGGTGAGAGAAGGTCCCACTGGCTGAGATTTGTTGGGTGATTATTCGGAAAACAGGGTACTTACTCCTTACATCTCTCCAGAGAGCCTAATAGCATAACTGAGAAAAGTTGCTTGTAAAAAATAAAAAACAGAACACAATGTGTATAAAGTAAAAAAATAAGTCCTCCCCTCCTAGTTATATTAACATTATGTCGTGGGTTCTTTTACAGTAGATTTTTCAAAATGTATATGTATACTATTGTTTATTCACAAGTAAATATGTTGTTTGTTTGTCTAAAATGATATCATATACATGGATTATTTTCCCCCAAAAGCATATGACAGACATCTTGAAGTTATTGTATTAAACACTGTTGTTTCTTTAGGGAAAAAACAAAACCCTAGTCATAGCCTATAACCTTAGCCCCAAGAATTCAGGAAAGGTGATTGGAATAGAATGGAATGGAATGGAATTGCTAATGTTTCAAAAGGCTCTCCCAGAGCCATTGCTTTAGATTGCCTGGGTGTGGAAGCTGGTTTAGGATGAGGCAAGAGCTACTAAGAACTTGCCTGAGGGAGAAAGGTCGTGGTGTTGGTCAAATCCTGCATGAGCTTGGGGGCAGACGGTGCATCTATGAGCACTTGGAGCAAGGTAGATCTTCCTCTCCTAGAAAGATGATGGGGACTAAGATGGAGACCTTTCTGCCAGACTTAGAAACCTCCAGTTCTCTAACCTTTCTATGGCAATCATCAGTCAGTCAGTCAATGTCACTAGCTCTTGTAGGCTTTATGGGGCAGAGAAAACCCACTGCCTCTGATGCTCCCCTAAGAAGCCAGAGCCCATGAAGCTCCATCCCCTTGGGCACAGGAACCTGAGGTCTGGACACCACTGCCCTCACCTCCTCCCGGGACCTACTTCCATTCATCAGGAGCGCCGGAGAGGAAGCACCATTAGGGGATGCCACCTCGTCCTCTCTCCTTCCAAAAGCTGTTCTTAAAGTCAGCTCAAACTGGAAAACAATAACTGTGATAGAGTTGACCTTTGAGAAAGGAACATTTGATCCTCTTTCTGGTAGCTGGGAAATATAGTACTAGCAGCAAAATTGTGTAAGTCACGGACAGAAAAGGGGCCTAGTAGCTATAACTCTCACCAATACAAGTGAGAGGTGAGCAAAATGCAAATTAAAATATTGTCTTGTGGATGCTTCAGCTTTGATTCCCAGGGATTTGGAGTGTGGAATTACAGACTGTATTTTCCTTCTTCCCCACAGCCTCAGTTCATTAGAATTGGGACAGCAGACCTGGCTCACAGACAGGCTTTCATCACTTGGCCAGAATTAGGTCCTAGCGAAGAAGAGGCAGAGTGGTCTGTACTCAGGGAGACTTCAGAAGTCTATCTCACCTTGGGCCGTGACTTGCCAGGCAATGTCATGGATCAGTTTCTGACCAGTACAGTGGGAAAAGTAGGTGAACCACAGCAGAAAGAATCCTTGAACCATTACCACCACTAAAATCGTCCCAGGCAGAGTACTTTTCTGCAGTTTTTATTGGTAAGTCTTTTGAGATTCAAAAGAACAAAGAATAACCAATTCAGTAATAATGATGAGAAACAGACAGTGGCCAGTTATCCAATAACAAGGGTAAAAATAGTGATAGGAGCCCTTTAAAAACTGAATTACATAATAAGTGGCAGGCTTCTGTTTACAGTAGTGTCAGATTGGGACATTTGAATCAACCTACTTGTTAAGGGCAATTAGAAAAGCTGGACAAAATCATTTTTTAAAATCTGCTTGAAGGCATTAGAGAGCCAGTAAAGTAGAAAAGAATTACCAGCTTAAGATTTGGGAGAAGATAGAAACCAGAAGTTTAGAAGATAGAGACCCTGTGGCATTTAAGGTCACTTCTGCTGATTACAGGAAAGATGGTTGAGAGGCTGAGAAGCTAAGCAGGACTCTGATAGCCTTGCAGGACATGTGGAGATAAAAATTGGAGTCTAAGACTTTCCAAGGTGAGGGAGCCTGATAAGCCTTCTATAACTGAATTGATACCCCTAAAAATCTATATCCTGGAAGTGAGGGTGACCAGAAGTAAACTAACTCTAAAGGAGTCTGAAACCCAGCTTCAAAACCTCTCATCCCTGAATTTGCTTTAAAGGGATCCCAGGTTGCTAATGTCCTCAGTTATCATCAGAAGCAAAGAAAATCCTTTCTGAAGGAATGCTAACATCATCCTAACCTTCAAGTTTTTTCTACTATTTTTTGTATCTAATTTCAGGTAGTCAATAAAAAACCAGGCTCATAAGTGAAAAAAACCCACAAAAAAAATTCAAGAGAAACAACAGATCCACAGGGAATCCAGACAATGGTAATATTAACAAAGATTTTTAAATAATTGTGCTTTATATGTTCAAAGATATAAAAGATAAAATTGAGATTTTTTTTTTTACAGAGAAAAATCAATGGAAACTGTAAAACTGAAAATTTCGGTAACTGAAAGTAAGACCTCATGGGGTGGGTTTAAAGAAGGCAAGAAAGACACAGCTGAGTAGAAAATCAATGAACTGAAAGATAGGTCATGAAAAAATATTTGGAATGATGGAGAGAAAAACAACAGAAAAAAGCTATGAAACAAAGAGAGCCTGTGAGAAGGACTAACATAAGGTGTAATTGGTATCCTAAAAGTAGAGAAGAGAAATTGGGCAGAAGCGATATTTGAACAGATAGTAGATGGGAATTTTCAAAAAGCGATGAAAGACATCAAGCCAAGGATTTAAGAATCACTACAAACTCGAAGCAGGACTAATAACGAGAAAATCAGACCTAGGCACATCAGAGTAAAACTTTTCAAAACATCTTCAAAGAACTGACAGAAAATCACTGTCAACTTAGAATCCTATACTCAATGAAATTATCCTTCAGGAATGAAGCTGAAATAACTTTTTCAGCCAAAGATGGATGAGTTTGTACTAAAGGAAATACTAGAGTGTTCTTTACACAGAATGAAAATGATGACAGATGGAAATAAGAGATGTAGAAAGGAATAAACAGCAATGGAAAGTGTAAATGCGTAGGGAACATAAATAAATGTTGACAGTGATAATGCTTTGCGGAATTTATAATATGCATAGAATTAAAATGCATGCCAACACTATCACATACAGTCAGAATGGGAAGAAGGGCAAATTAGTGTCCTAAGGTTCTTGTATTATCAGAAGTGGATAATTTTTTTAAATTAGATTTTAATAGATCAAAGAGATGTATTATTGTCTCTAGGGTAGTGATAAGAATAGTAAGTGTATACACATGTGATACATACAATCACCCCTGTGCATACATGCACACTCATGTAGAAAAAAGATAGGGAGGGTTCATCAAAATGTAAATTGTGGTTATAAGGGGGTGGAAGCAATCTGGTTAATTTTTCCTTTCCTTTGCTTATCTAATTTATCAATACATTTATCTCTATTTAGCATTCCTTCGTCTATTGATAATATGTTGAGGAGACCATTGACCACCAAGGGAGCTCTGCCTTCTAACATTAGGATTTGTTTAGTTCCTTTTATTAGCTCTTCTGAGCTAGAGCTAGATGACTAAAAGCAAAATTTGTCATTAAATCAGTGCTAGGAACATTGGAAAGCCACGTGCAAAATAATGAAACCAGACTGCTATCTGTCACCATATACCAAAATTAACTCAAAATTGATCAAAGACCTAAACATAAGACATGAAACAATAAACTGCATAGAAGCAAGCATAGGTACTAAACTTATGGATGTTGGGTTCAAAGAGGATTTTATGAATTTGACCTCAAAGGCAAGGGAAGTAAAAGCTAAAATAAATGAATGGGATTATATCAAACTAAAAAGGTTCTGCACAGCAAAAGAAACCATCAACAAAAGAAAGAGGCAACAAACCAAATGGGAGAAGGTATTTGGTTTTAGGTTTTTTTTTTTTAAGTTGCAGAAAAGGAGTTTATTAGGAGAAAAAAAATACATTTCAAAGAAGCAGAAGCGGGACAAAAAGTAGAGAATGGCTCAAGGGTCATTATTAGAAAAGAAAGTACACTCCAAAGAGTTTGGAGCAGGCCGAGCAAAGGAAGCTCAAAAGCCAGAAGATATTTGCAAACAACGCCTCCAATAAGTGGCTAATATCCAAAATATATAACTCGTACAACTCAACAACATAGAAACAAACAATCTAATTAAGAAATGGGCAGAGGACATGAACAGACACTTCTCCCATGAAGACGTACAAGCAGCCCACAGATATATGAAAAGAATGTTCAACATCACTAGCTACTGGGGAAATACAAATCAAAACCACAGTGAGATATCACCTCACACCTGTTAGAATGGCTATCATCAACAAGACAAATAATAACATGTGTTGGAGAGGCCGTGGAGAAAATTTACTGTTGGTGGGAATTGTAAATTGGTACAGCCACTATGGAAACCGGTATAGAGGTTCCTCAAGAAATGATGAATAGAATTACCATCCAACCCAGCAATCCCTCTCCTGGGTATCTACCCCAAAAATCTGAAACCATTTATCCGTAAAGATATATGTGCTCCTATGTTCATTACAGCATTATTTATGGTGGCCAAGACATAGAAACAACCAAAGTGACCTTCGATAGATGACTGGATAGAGAAGAGGTGGTATATATACACAGTGGAATACTACTCTGCCATTAGAAAAGATGAAATAGTGCCATTTGCGACAACATGGATGGATCTTGAGATTATTATGCTAAGCAAAATAAGTCAGACAGAAAAAGACGAGAACCATGTGACTTCACTCATATGTGAGATATAAAACTGAAAGCAACAAAGGAACAAGACAAACAAACAAAGAAACAAAAACTCATAGACACAGACAACAGTTTACCTGTTACCAGAAAGTAAGGGGGCAGAGGGGTGATAGAAGATGGTAACAGGATCAAATATATGGTGATGGAAGGAGAACTGACTCTGGATGGTGAACATACAATGTAATATATAGATGATGTACTATAGAAATGCACACTTGAAATCAATGTAATTTTACTAACCATTGTCAATGCAATAAATTTAATTTAAAAAATTTGCCATTAATTTGAAGCCCATTTTCTTAACTTAATGTATAACCTGAATAGCTTTCCCTGTCATTAAATATTATTATATAATATCATTTGTAATGGTTGTAGAATAGTCCATTGTATAGCTGTCCTATAATTTATTCAGCCATTTTCCTATTGTTGGACATTTGGATTATTTCCAAGTTTTAGATGTAATAAGCACTTCTAATGAGCATTCCTCCATCCATGATTTTTTCCTGAGGACATATAACTAGAGGTATAATTGGTGGGTCAAAATGCCTACAAAATATTAAGTTTTTTTAATTCATATTACCAAATTGCCTTCCTTTAAGGCTGTATCTGGTTGCTTTTTAATTGACTGGGTATAAGAGTATTGGGGCTATATTAATATAATACTGGTTCAACAGAGTCCACACAGACTGTGTCTATGAAAACTTGAAGCTTGCTCTCAACATCGCTGTGGTCACTCCTGGCAAATGATGCTGAGCAGTGCAGGATTGCATGGAATTCACAGACAGGAAGTGGTCTTATGCATTTGTGTTAACCTGGGAATGTTTTGTGGAATTGAGTCTTAAGGGAGGTCTTGAAAGCAGGTAATTGACTGATGGGTCCAGAAGTCAAGGAAACAGCTGATATGAAGTAGACCAACTGGCCCAAGCGGGCATCTCAGAGTGGCTGGAGGAGAGAAGGCGCTGTGTGCTGCCCAGTGGAGCAGGACCATGCTGGCTGGAGCTGGGGTGCTGGGCTGGTTAAAACCGGTGCCAGCATCCCAGCTCTGGAGCAAGGCACAGGCTGGATGAAGGGGACATGTCCGTGTCTTTGTTTGACCCCCACGCTTGATGATTCCTCAGAAATGGGGAAAAAACTGGGGCTTTTCTCCTTTTCATTATATTGGGGGGGGGGATCCCAACCCTGACAATTTGCTAGATATTCTGGAAAGATAACAAAAATGAAACTTTCTTCCCCTCTCAGCAGAATGGAATTAGACTCACCTTGTTACAGACTGTGCTGCTACCAATTAAAGAGAGAAAAGAAACTCTGCCGAAACATTCTCCACTTTCCAGCTGCTCTTACTTAATCCGTGTGTTTTCAATTCCCCCAGGACCTTAAACTAAATCGACCACCAAATATTGAAAAATAAAAACAAACTGTTAATTAGAGGAATTGCAAAGAATGCCTTTCCTTTTGTTTAGGAAAGTGGGGGGTTGGAGAAGATGTTGGATGGGAACCCCTTTAAAGGTGAGGAGGAAAGAAATGAAGGGCACCTTTCTTTCTCTCCAGGGATTTCAAAGCAAAGATTTGTAAAGATTCCAGGAATACCCAGGACAGCGCAGGCTCTTGTTAAAGCAGGTAGGGACCTCATTAGAGATTGATGAAAGCAGGCAATCTCCCTGCTGGGAGAAGGTGCAGTAAAGCCTGAGCGGAGCCGAAGGCGCCCAGGCCCGAAACCCGCGCTCAAGAGCAGGACCCGCCCGGGGAGGAGACGCTCTGCACGCTGGGGACCCAGGGATTGTGAGCTGGGTGTCCTGAAGTAGAGCAGACACCAGGTGACCAGGCCAGATGCCCACCTCCAGGAACAGGCCTAGTTAGCCCCAGGGTTACCTAAACATACAGCGACGGTCTACCTGGAAGCAGCGGTTCTCACAGGGGGGCAGATCATCTGTCAACGCATCTCCTATGTCAGAGGAAGAGCGAGGAAAAGGTGCCGTCCAGGGGCAGCGGTGACCCCGTGGCTCTCCCTACCTGCACCCAGGTATCGCACACGACCAGCAGATTTGTATCCTCATCTCCTGCACTGTGCGGGGCTTGGACTGCGGGGCCATGTCACGGAATTCAAAAACAGGACTTTGGGGGTCCAGAAATGGAATTTTGGACTTTTAACTTTTGAGTTTTTGCTGTTTTTAAAACTACTAAAAGAGCATGAGGTGTATCGAGTGATAGAGCCAAACTGCCCAGGTGACTTTAGGCGACTTGCTTTGCTGCTCCCAACCTGTCTCCTCTCTGTAAAATGGGACTAAGGCTAGAACATCCCTGGGAGGATGATGTGAGGATCAGATTGGTGCCCCTAGCCACCTAGCAGGGGCCTGGCACACAGCAAGTGCAGGCGGATAGGTCTCATTCACACTCCTTAGTCCCAGGGAAGTGCTACCCTTGTTGGGACCTCCACCGCAGTCAGGGGTCAACTAAAAATCACCAACTTCTCATTAAAAGAAAAAATATATATTCCTTAAAAAAAAATCTTTATGTGGGGCAGACACATTCCTTCTGGGCAGATATGCCATACCTGAATCCAGGTATGAAGTGAGATTCTGAGGTTAGACAGGTTAGGGTGTCATCTGTAAGGACGCCCAGGCCAGAGGAGTATCAACCTGATGACACCAGGCCCCAAAGAAATCAGAGGAGCTGGATTTTATCAACTGTTCAGGGTCCTGCTGCTCTGGTTCAGGTCCTTTTAGCCCCTGTTTTTCTCTGGCACAAACGTGTGTATTTTCGTTGTAATTTTGGCCTATGTGGGAAGCCTGCACACAATTATGTAGGCACCAAGACGGAAGACATCTGTTGATCTACAGGGCTTTAGTCCAGGGAACACTCTACTCCACCAAGCTCTGCACACGAGCATTTAGAGGCCTTTGCTTTAACTTTGCCTGACTCAGGGTCTAATCACTGTCCCCTGGGTGAGCAGCGTCCAACATGGGTACTGCCCCTGTGCCATGGGGATGCTGGCTCAGTCCATTAGAGTGAGTGGACGTGGAAGGCAGTCCCCTACTGTGGCTTCATCAAGGGAGTCACCAACAGCCCTGGCCAATTGTGATTGCAGATGGGTTGTCACTAAGGATGCAGTTTGGTGTTAGAGGCCATGTGCCTCACGGGGAGGCTGGCCATCTCTGGCTGGCTCCTGGGGCCCAGGCTAAATGTAAATTACACTGGGCAGCACCCAGGTTTTAGACTCATGGAGTCCCTGCAATGCAGGTGTTGCTTCTGCATGGACAGCCTTCCCTTCGTAAACAGGGAGTTTTGATGGGGGGCGGGGGGGGGGGGGGGAGAGAGTAAATCAGGCTTTTGAGGGTCCCTCAGAAACCTCTCCTGTTCTCCAGGCAAGGCCTTCACTTTCTAAGTATTTGCCAGGCGTCCTCACTCTCTCTGCTTTCTTAAGACAGTCCTATTTTGCTAAAAATATGTTAGTAACTGACATCCTGGAAGTGGGACAAGTCTGTCTGACGCTTTGCCTTTCAAAACTCACACCCAGTTTGCCAGATGGTAGGAGTGAGAATAATCTTTGATGTGGATGGTTGGCCAAGGCACCCAGAGAGAGGCCCCTCCTCATCCCTGGGAACCTCACCGTGGAGCCACGCCTCCCGGCGGAGGAAAGCCCACGGAAGTGTCCCGCCTCTGAGCCCACCTTCACGTGGATTACCCCTTCCTTCGTCCTCCACATCTCCAGAAATCTTAACTGTATGCAAAATGTGTCATTGAATTGTATGTAGCATGTATCCTTGGCTGTATATCTATTGTACTGGGATCTTTATTGAATTAATTTTGCTAAGTAATACATGCACATAGTTAGAAACTCGAAATGTCCAAAGCAATACAGTGAAGAGCAGGCTCCTTTCCTCTGGCCAGAACCCCCCCTCCCCCCCGAGGCCTTTGTTTCCCATGTACAAGTAGCAACCACAGTTACCGGTTTTTCTGTCCTTCCAGAGTTAGTCTCTCTCTCTCTCTCTCTCTCTCTCTCTCTCTCTCTCTCTCTCTCTCTCTCTATATATATATATATATATATATATATATATATATATATATATATATATAGTATATACACGTGTGTGTGTGTGTGTGTGTGTAGTATCCTTTTCAAACCACAAGAGGTGGGACACTGTAAACATTGTTTCTGCATATTGATTTTTTTTCACTCAACTGTATATCTTGAAGCTTGCTCCACATTAGAATAATCTGCCTCATTCCCTGTGCCATAATCTAACCATTTCCCTATTGATGGACAACTGTTTGTTCCCAATGTTTTGAAATTATAAACGAACTGTAGAGAATATCCTTGAGCATAGTTTTTTGGGGGTATAACACATGTATCTGTGGGTTAAAATCTAGCATAGATTGCTGGTTCAACAGGCATAAGTATTTGAAATTATGACTGGTAATGTTCTATGTTTTGGTCCATCGGACAGTGTGTTGGGGGGTAAAGGTTAAAGTATGACTACGAGGCATGTTATTAAAATAGCATTAAAAAGGATGTTTTAAGCAATTTTACACTGCATTGAAAAAACATAGAGCTTTCCACATGTACACTACCCTTGGAAAGCATCTCTTGCAAGAAAACCACAGCCCTCATCACATCCTTACTTCATGTCAGACATTGTGCTTCCTACACACCTCATCTCATCCTTAGAACAAACACCCTGTGAGGTGTAACCTTTATCCCTAATTTCTGAATGAGGGGACTATAGCACAGAGAAATGAAGTAACTCACCTAAGTCCTCACAACGAGCATTTAAACCCAGACCATGTGATTCCGGGGCCTTGGTCTCAACCATCATGCTACCCTGCCTTACAGTCATTCACCTGGACACAGAAACACTAGTTCCTACATGCATTCGCCTTAAGGTATTTTTCAGGATGCGCCTGCAGCATGAGCACACGCAGACAGAAATAAGCCGCAGTAACACAAAACAGGGGCAGTGCGTATGCCGGGTGTGCTCAGTCAGGGCAGCAGTCTGGAATGTAAATAGTTAGGTTGGGCCAACATGTTGGGCCTACCTGGTACCTGTAGACTCTGGGTTACAGAATCTCTGAACATGTTTTTAATTTAAAGTTTGTGCTCTAGATTTACTCGCTACCCCTCTCCGTGCTGTGCTGCGAGAGGCTGACCTCTGGGAAACGCATGGTCCAGGTTCCTGCCCTCTGGCTTCTGCTTTGGTTTGGCCAATGGGAGGCACTGGCAGGAGCTGGCAGGTCAGGAGCTGAGAAATGTCAGGGTACTTATTCCACTGGCTCCTTTCTTCCGGGCTGCAGTCTGCGGTATCTTACATCTTCACGTCTGCTTCTTGCTTCAGGTCACTAAATCTCAGATATTGCTTCTGCAGTTGGCTCTAGGAAGTCTTTTCAAAATGAGCCTTTGGTTTCTTTGGAAGACTCTACCATGCTCTGCAAAATTCTGGTTCTGGCAGCAGAAGGCCTCTGTCTCTCTAAACACAGCGTGTGTATCTCCATCCTCTCAGGAAGAACCAGCATTTCCTGCACACTATGGCAAGAGAAGGGTTGTTTTTGTAAAACTCCTTTTGGTGGAATAACTTCTTTCTTGTAACCGAGGTGCCCTCACCTTCACTTTGCACAGACATAATAATCTTGAGCCAAGCTGTGACCTAGCTCCCTCATGAAAGTTTCTCTGGGGTTTATTCTCTCATCCCTTCCTGGCAGATTATATTTTTAAAGGTGGAAGCAGTAGTATCTCCCATCCTCCATGCTCTTCTGGAATGAGACTTTGACACTCTTCCCGTCACGAGGTAGGGGTTTTGTCCCCCTTCTGCCCCCACTTGGATCTGGGTGAGCTGGTGATTGCTTCTACCAATAGAATATGGCCAAAAGGTTGCCATGTGACTTCTGAAACAGGGTCAAAAAAGGCCATGTGGCTTCAGCCTGATCTTCTTGGAATGCTCACTCTCCAACCCCCTCTTGGTTCCTGTCAGAACCTATCCACCAGGCTGTGAGAAGCCCAAGCCATGTGGTGTGGTCCAGTCCATGGTCCAAGTTGAGCCAGCCTTCCACTTATCCCAGCTCAGGCACCAGACAAGTGAGAGCAGAATCTATCTGGAAAGTGGGTCCTCCAATTCCAGCTATTCCAGCCCCTAACCATCCAGGTCTTCCCAGCTAAGGCCCCAAATATTACAGAGCAGAAAAGAATCATACCCACTGTGCCCTTTCTAATAGCGATCCCTGGAATCCATAAGCATAATCAGTGGTTGTTTTACACCATTAAGACTGGGTGGTTTGGGGCTGGCCGAGTGGCACGATGGTTAAGAGCTGGCTTGGGACGCCAGAGGGCCCCAGTTCGGATCCCACATATGAGGGCCAGTGACACTGCCCTCTACAGCTAAGATACTGAACAACAACTCAACCTGGAGCTGGGCTGCTGTGAGTCGCTGGCGACAGCATAGGCTGCAGCCCCTGCTGCAGTGGGTTGCCATGGGCTACCGTGTGTAGCCAGCAGCCAGCATGAGTGGCCAGCAGCCGCTGTGAGCGGCCATCCAGAAGCCAGCAACTGATCTAACTCACCCAGGAAGAGCACAATGATGGTGCCAACTTGGGCCAGTGAAGCAACGTCCTCCACAACTAGACTGAAGAACAAAAGGACAGCAACTTGTCTGTTCCCCTTCCCCCAATTCCCCAATAATGATTTTTCAAAAAAAAAACAACTGGGGTGGTTTGTTATGCAGTCATGGTAACTGGAACACCAGCACGTTTCCTGTCCAACGCTGTGTGGTTACATGGTGATGGGTCTGGCTGATTCATTCAGAAATGCACAACACCCAGGACCCAGATTTAAACAACAGTCCCACTCCACCTCTATTTTTGGGGGCGGAGGGAAGATCATGGGAGTTCAGATTTTTCTCCAAACATCAATTCAGTGATTTGAGAATGAGCATGGGTACTTAAATTCCAAAAAATTCTATAAGCATTGAATACATTGCTCAAATTCCAGCACTATTTTTATAATGTGAGGTCCCATATTTTCTGCCTTTGCTGCAGTTGCCTTTCAACTTGCACCATCCATCTCTGCTCTGATGGAACTAGAACAGCTCATGCCTTCTTTCCCTAGTCCCTGATCAGATGATATGTGTATATTAGATTGAACAGTATGAAATTGTCACTCTGTAGGTCAGAAGTGGTTAAACCTCAGCAATTTCATGTGGTTCAACCTAGTGCTAACCTCCAACTCTTTAAATACCTATTCCACTGAATTGTATCCTTAGGTCCCAACCTGAATGGAACTTGCTCCCTGCTTTCCTTTCCTGCCTGACTCCATCGAAATAGGATTGTTCTGTATCATACATAGCATCTGGCCGTCTCCTCCATAGTACTTATCACAATTTGTAACTATATATGTGTTTATTATGTAATGTCTAATACCCTAACTAGACTCATATAAACTCCATAAGCGCGGCACACCACTGTACCCCAGCCCCTGGCACGGGGCCTGGCACATCACAGACACTCAATAAATGTCAGCTGAATTAATGTATGTACAATGTGGCTCTCTTCATATGCGGACAGTGTTTTTATTCTGTTGCCAGAGTGTCCCGTATACACTGGTCCTTGTCATTGCATCTGGATCCGAATGTCAGCTTCTAGAGCGGCAAGTGATTCCCAATCCTAATTGCCCATTAGAGACACCGAGGATAATTTTAATAAATACTGAGGAGTATGTCCTCAAATCAACCAAATCAAAGTGTCTGCGGCACGAGCCCAGGCATGGCTGAGAAGTGCTGTTCTGGAGAGCCGAGACCCCATGCACAGAGGTCTCTATGCCCAGTGCCATGAAATCACGATGCTTTCCTGCTGTTGCCCCAATAACAGAGCTCCGAACCCGTGTTTTCTTCGGGCACATCAGATATTGCCATCAACCAGCAAGTTTTGTTTGAGAACCAGTCACTCATTTTGCAAGTAATTTTTCCAGTGGCTGTATCAGCCACCGGGTGGTTTAGCCTTTCCATAGACTTGAACCGTGTCCCTAAATCTACTCCAACCTGAAATCTAAATTAAAAGAGTGTTTGGTTCAAAGCAGGCTCTCTGCCCTCTCTGTCCAAAAACAGTACTCCCATGCTTAGACCCTTCCTAGAGAGACACTCTCAAGTCATTAAGTTTTCCTTTCTTATCTTGTTAACTATTGGGATTTTCTGTAAGTCACAATTTAAGGGAAATCCACACACCCACCTATTGAACCTTCTTTCTATCCATGTACACATTTATCCATTTGGATACTGACTATCCACTATGCAGTCTTTCTGCACACCTGGGACCACGTCTTACCCTTAGAGGGCACACCAAACTGAGTAAGGTTTAGTTCCAACCCCAATGAGCTCATGTCACCAGAAATTGATACAAGGTGATAAGTGCTATTTTAACAACCTGTAAAAAGTGTCATTAGGACACAGTGAGGGAAATGAACAATTATTGGTATGAGAAATAGAAGAAGACTTCACAGAGGTGATGTTAACTGGACATTGATAGTAGAAGTCCACTGGGTTGGAAGCAAATGGGCAAGGGACAGGTGCCTGGGTAAAAGCAGAACCTAAAAAATTAGAATAAACCCAACATCCCCGGACATAAACAAGATAGCTTCAGCAGTAGATAGGTATTTGTTAACCCTTTATTCTGAACGCGGCCTCAGACCAAAGGGTTCCCTCCTCATTTCCTAAGTATGGAACATGTTGTGCATTTTTTTTTTACCTACATTCACACACAACTAATTCTATTTTCATAAACCTTATTGATTCCACTATGTTCTTTATAGCTACTGATTTTATATACTCTCCTTATCGAACTGCAAGTTGATTATTTCACTTTGTACATATTGTAGTAATTAGATTGCTTACTTTAATGACACGATCGTTTTTTGCACCCTTTGCCAGGGGCACTGCTGATGTAGCACAGTTGATCTCACTTTACTGCATTGTTCTAATTAATTCTTCCACCGCCAACTAAGCTATTTCTCTTGGGAATTGCCTGGGAGGCAGAAAGTCTTATTTCTGTCCCACTTGGGTAGTCCTAGGAATGAGCAGAATTTTGAGTTGGCCTCACTTTCCAGTAAATACAAATGAGGGGTTGTTTTGGTCATCTGTGCTGTTTAACCAACCACACCAAAACTCAGTGGCATAAAATAACACCAATCATTTATTGTATTTCACAATTCTGTGGGTTAACTGGGCTCAGCTGGATGATTCTTCTGCTCCACGTGGTGTTGAACGGGGCTGCAGTCATCCAACAGGGGACTTTCCTGATATGGAACTTCAAAAGCTGGCTCACCTTCATGGCTTGCAGTTGGCACTGGCTGTTGACTGGAAGCTCTGCTGGGGATGTTGATCAGAGCACTTTTGTTCTCCTCCATTTGGGTTTTCCACATGGCTTGAGCTTCTCAGAGCATAGTCTAGATTCTAAGAAGGAACATTTCTAGCACACAAGAGCAGAAACTGCAGATCTCTCAAAGATCAGCCTTGCAAGTTACACAGTGTCCCTTCTGCCTCATTCTATTGGATGAAGAAAGTCACAGCGCCAGCCCATACTCAAAGTGAAAGGATATAGTCTTCACCTCGTGATGAGAGGAGTGGCAAAGAATTTGCAGCCAATTCAGTTCGCTTCAGGTCTTTTCCCCTTAGAGATCAATTTACTTGCTGAGGACATAGTACACCACCAAATGTATCTCTGACATTGCCTAGCTGTTTCACAAATGTGCAAGTCTACTGCATTTTTTGGAAAATCAACTCAAAGTCCAGCACCACTCCCTCCTTTTTAAAAATACGTCTTACTACTATGGAGAGTAATTAGGTTCAGGGACTATGGTTGTGTTTCCCCTTCTGGCTCACTGTTATATGTGACCATTGGTAAATAAAAGCATATTTGCATTTCACTTTTTCTTTTACATTTTGTCATTCACTATTGCATTTTTGGTTGAATATTACTTCCATATCCTTTATGAGCGCTAATCAAAAAGAGCTCTAATCAAAGCAGGTTTAAATCGGTTTAAATAAGTTTTCTTGAGAACAAAGGTGTAAACTTCAGTACAATTCGCCAATTGTTCTGATCTGATGTTGAGATGAACTCTTAGCCATAACAATTGTCCAAGGCAATCTTTTTCTAAATATTGCCAAGTTGGTCAGGCATTTTGTATAAATTCACTTATTCATCCATCCATTCATTCATACATTGCCTTGTGGACATTGCCACTTGGATAACCCACTTTGGCACTGTTGATACAAAGAAGAATGAGACAGGGCCCCTGCCAGCAGAGACCTCACAATTTGAGGAGTTGAAATGTTCACATCTTTGTATGTAACATGCTAAACAACGATGAAGGCAATGACGATATAATGCAGTGGGCATACGTGGCCCAGAAAAGCCAGTGTTAGTCCATGAGGCCATTCCAGCTGTGTGCCAGGCACCAGTCCTCTGTGGTCGGGCACCCAGACCCCACAGTGTCTCTGTACCCAGCTGTTTCTCCTGCCCACGGCATTATGATGGGATTGGACTTTCTTTTCAAGCCACTAGTCCTTTTGGCTCTTCATGCTCCCCACATTGTGGGGTCCCCCAAGTGTGCCCTGTCAGGGATGTTCCCTCTGCCATGCACCCCATGGCACCTCCTCCTCCTGGTGAGCCCCAATCCCTTGATTTTGTGGGGTAGAGAGGTCATAGAGCCCCTGGCTGCTATAACTTTCAGCTTCCGAGAAAAGAAACCAGAATTGAATTTCAAAGCCCTTTATAATCTGTAAAGTTGTGTGCAAACAGTATTATTGCTATCATTATGAGTTTCAGAATTCTACAAGTCCTCAGTGGTAAGGAGACTGTGTGTTTTTAATTTCCTCCAAGGCACTTGGCATAGTCCTCTGGTGGTATATATGTCTTCAACAGGTAATAATATGTGATGAATAGTAATAACATATAGTTTATTCAGTATCTGCGTTTACCCCTTTCGAGCATTGGGGTAATTTTTCTTCCAAGCATTGGGGTCTGTGGCCAGTTTTAAAAGGTGCATCAAAGTTTAAGAGTTCTTTGTTGATCTTTTCCTTTCCACTTTGGAATTTTAATAAAATAACTGCCGGCCATTAAAGCCCACATATCATGAGAGTGTAGGAACAAAATTAAAGATGAGAAATTACTGGGACCATGAGATAACACTTCATACCTACTAGGGAGGCTATCATAAAAAAGACAGGTAATGACAAGTTTTGGCGAGGATGTGGAAAAATTGGAACCTTCATACATTGCTGATGGAAATGTAAAATGGGGCTTTCGAAAACATTTTGGCAGTTCCTCCAAAATTTAACATAGCATTACCATATGACCCAGAAATTCCTCTCCTAGATATGTATCCAAGAGAATAGAAAACATATGTTAAAACCTGTATACTGTTCACTACAGTATTAATATTAATAGCCAAAAAATGAAAACAATCCAAACGTCCACCATCAGATGAATGGATAAGCAAAATGCAGTATAGACATACAATGGAATATTACTCTGCCATAAAAGTAATGAAGTACTGATACATGCTACCACATGGATGAACCTTGAGAGCATCAGGCTTTTAGGAAAGGAGCCAGTCATGGACCACCTCATAGAGGCAGAAGTAGGACAGCGGTTGCCTAGGACTGTGTGTCAGGTGGGTGAGAGGGAAGAGAAATGACTGCTAAAAGGTATGGGTTTTATTGGGAGGTGATGAAAATGTTCTAAAATTGATTGATGTTCACATAACCCCGTTCATATACTAAAAACTACTGAATGTTATACTTTAAGTGGGTGAATTGTATGGTACGCGAATTATAGATCAATAAAGCACTTTTAAAAAATAAATTATTGCGAAGAGAGATTTTTAAGCATTTCAACTTGTGTTGGTGTATATCTGTCTTCTAGTTCTGATCATCCCTTCAGATGAGCTCTTCAGCTCCAAGAGGAAGTTGTGATTGTTGCTACAATTCTCTCCCTGTCCCTGGAAGGGACTACCAGTGTGGTTTGCATCTGACGCTTAGCTTTCCTTTCTTTCCCAGAATCCTTAGTGGGCAATTCCCTACTTCCACAGCATAAGCCCTGGTCCCTCAGGCTCTATGAATCACACTCTCCATTCTGCCCTCTCATTTTAAAGCGATCTGAGATACTTTGTATAAAGGATGAGGCAGCACATAAAAATAACTAGTATTGTACCAATTTGTCTCAGCTGGTAGTTTGGGGGATACACATTTGTAAAGTTCTAGCACATGTGAAAAGCCACAGAAAATTGCCTCTCATCCAAATGGAAAAGCTGGATTTTTTTTTATTTTGTCTTATTGATCAGTGAGGGTGCAATGATATTTTACTTCATAGTTTTCCTGCTGGGAGTGACACCCACCCAGCCTGCTGCAGCTGCCAGGACAAGTAAATGAGCCAGTTACTCTACCGCGTGCCAGAGGCGGCCATAGAAAAGGCCACTGTCTGGATTCATGGGCTGGCTAGCTCCATTTTCCCAGACTGCAAATGCAACTTGAAGTGTACGACTTACTAAGGGAGCACTTGGTTGCAGACAAGATGGAAGAGTCTGTTTGACAGTTGAAGTCAGACCGTTTTGATTTTTACATAAAGACAGTTAAACATTGTCTTGACAGGTTTATTCTAATTTGGTAAAGGCAATAATTTTATGGGATGGTAACTGTTTCCTTGCAGTGATGATTCCTGCTGTTAATCTTGCATTTTCTCCTAATTGGCAGATTGATGGGCTCCCAAGAATTTGTTCAAAAACCATTTGTAGAGGAAGAAAGACTAACCAGAAGGGCTTGCTTTCTCTCCTGAAATACTACTTCTAATAGTGTGGGGAAGGGGGCTGTTTTTACACACAATTTATAAATTATTTCTGGCATATTAAAGGGCCTTTTGCCATGTAAATTTAATTTGTATGAAAGTAATAAATGTGCTTAGTTTAAAAGTCAAACAATACTACAAAACTTATAAAGGAAAACAGCAATCTTTACCCCATTCAATCGCCTCCCCAAATTCCTGCTTCCATGAGATTCCAGAAAATTCCTTTCATCTTTTTAGTCGTTCTGCCTGTTATTTACTGTCTTATTTCTAAATAATAATATTCTACTGCTATTTCTTCATTTTTTTCAGTTGTAAGTATTACCCATCAACTTGCTGCTACGGAAGATCAGAACTCAGCTTTTTTATATCCCTTCACCTTAACATCCTTGGAATTCATTTTTCTTTGATGGATCCTCTAGTTTTCATTTCCTGGTTAATCTCACGCCCTGCGCTTTCTTAACTGCCTTGTTTTTATGGCGCGTGTCCTCTAGTAACTTTTTGAAAATGGTACACGGAAGATACATTTTGAGAACTTGTCTGACTTTCCTATCAAAGCTTAGCTGGGTATAAGATTCCAATCTGGAAATTATTTTCCTTTAGGACCTGAAAGACATTATTCCATTTTTCATTGTCTTCTAACTTCTGGTATTGCTATTGAGAAGGCTGACATCATTCTTATTCTGCCTGTGACCTGTGTTCATTCATATTCTCTCTCTCTCTCTCTCTCTCTCTCTCTCTCTCTCTCTCTCTCTCTTTATTCTTCATCCCTGGAACTCTACAATAGCATGATGATCTACTTTGTCGTGGGCCATTTTCATTCACTGTGCTGAACTTTGCTGAGCTCATTCAATCTAAAAACTCACATACTGAAAACAGGAAAGTTTTCTTGTATAATTTATTTGATAATTCTCTGGTCCGTTTTATCCATCCTATCCTTCAGAAGTTAGACTTCCTAAATTAATTCTCTTACTTTCTCCTCTCCATATTTTTGTCTATGTGTTCTATTTTCTGGAAGAGTTAATTAGTTACCTTCTAATTCCATTACATTTGAAGTGTCTTTTATCATGTGTTTAATTTCCAAGAGCTTTGTATTGTTCACTGGATATTCCTTTTTTCTAGCATCTTTTTATTTTACTTACTTTCTGAGGATATCAATCATTGTTCGCTGAAGTTTGGACCTACTTTCTGTATTACTTCCATATCCTCTATTATACTTGCATTATGGGACAGATACTCAGTGTGCAGCTGTAGCATGGCTTGGGCAAAATTAACAGAAGTAAAAATTAATACTGAAACTTTCTTCATTTTGTTTCTGAAGATACTGCACCACCTGAGTCTCTATGAATACATTTGACCTGAGTCTCTATGAATACATTTGACCTTCTATTTCCAAACTTAAAAACAAACAAACCCAACTCCAAAACTTTCCTTATTCTCACAGCTTCAACTATTACCTCTGTGTGAATCTATAGTGCCTCAGTCTACATTTCCAAACTATCTCATACACAAGACCTGGTTCTAGATCAATGACTGCCCATCAGACATATCCCCTTGAAGATTCTGACACACTGCAAATGCAACATGTTTGCACCAAACTAATTGCAAACCACTTTCCCACAAAATTAACTTCTGCCCCCAGCAGAACCTCTCCCTCCCAGTCTCTCAAGACTTGCACCCTGGGGACCACCTATTAGTCATTCTTGCCTTTAATCCCAACAGCCACCAACACTGAGCTGATGCTTAGAATCCCACACAGACACATATCCCTCCCTGTTCATTCTGAGCCTTTCATTGGGGGGCATGTTGGAGATTGAGGAAAGGCCCAGTGCTGTGAAATGTATTACAGATCGTAAGCTCCTCTGTTCAAGGAGTTTGAAGTCTTTAATCTGGAAGTGTGTAAGAATCAAGTTAGGGGTGTGTCTAGGAATCTTCTAGATCCCTACTGTTGTAGGTTGGGTTCTCCAGGGAGCAGATTCTGAGGTGGGGATTAACGTGCAGGACACTTATTGCGGGGGTGGGGGGGTCAATACTTGAGGAAAGGAGGAGAAGGAAGCAGGATTGGGCAAAACGAGGAGTTGAGCTGTGATGTGCTCTTTCTGGAGGCCTCAGCAGACACTAGGGGACGTTCTGAAGCTGGGACAGCTCTGAGGAGTACTAGGGCCAGGGCTTTATACCTCCATGGATCAGGCATTGGATGCAGGCCACCACAGGAAAGGGGGTAACCTTAGACAAAGCAGCTCCCTTTAGGAAGAGCAATCCCCAAGGGCCTTCTGCCAGCCTCACTCCCAACAGCTGGGAGAAAAAGTCAGGCCTTCCTCCCTGAAGGGGCACGTGGCTTGTGGCGCCTTTTGGCATCCACCAGATTTGGGGACTCAGGTATTTTCCTGGACACCTCAGCAATAGGTAACAAACAGTCAGGGCTGGGCTGACTGAGTAAAGAATTCAGGAAGAATGAGGTAATCTTTCATTCACTCATTTAATGATATGCTAACCAAACAGCCTGACTGTTTATAAAACGATAAAATTCACAGGTCCTACATTAAATAGGCTTGTAGTTGTGTAGGGATAGCAAAGAGTAAGCAAATGCTACAGTACAATGAGAATCATAAAACAGGATTATACACTAAAAATGTATTTTCAAAGAAGTTTTAGGGCTTGATAAAATGCCAAATAAAAAAAAATACAAACTGTTTAAGCAGATTCGTCTAAGCACTCATTTTCCAGCACATACTTTTTGTGGAACTGGTGCTAAAAAAAACATCCCTTGCCATCTGATTTTAAACTTTCTGAACTGTACATTTAAACTTACTGGTCATCTGGAAACACTACATTGCACTGAACTGTTTTCATTCAATATTCTCCTTGTCTTTTTTACAGCATTTCATTTTTTTCCCTTTTCTGAGTATTTAAAAATATGTGTGTGTGTGTGTGTGTGTGTGTGTGTGTGTATACACAGGAAAAAATGCTGAAAAGAGATTCATCGGAATATCAACAGTGCTTACAACCCCAAGCTGTGGGCTCACGTGTAATTGTTTTCTCCTTTAAGCTTTTTGTATTGTCCAGCATCTACATTTTAAAAAGAAGACGGAAAGAGCTAGCCCAGGACCCCTGTGCATACTTTACAAGTCATAACCAAGATTTGCAGGTAGCTCTTATCCACGGACCAGAAGTCTCCCAGGTCACTAACTGTGGTAGCTGTTAGCAGTCTAGGACTCCATTACAAACACATGTTCGGGCCTTCACTGTTTGTTGTTGCAGGAACACATTTTGCTGAGCACTTATCTTACCTTTGCAGAGCTCAGCACCTCTCTGTTGTGGGTGCCAGCTGGGCTGGGTTCACTGGGGAAGCCTGTAGCTCTGCTCTAGCCCAGGGCACTCTGGGTAGCACCACAGTGTCCCCGTCCCTGCCTCGGTTCTCTCTTTGTGTGGAGAGCTAGTGGGCACTGCATGTCACTGCTTTTTCTCCTGCACCAGCCCTTCCTCCTCCATCGCCGCCAGCACTGCCTCATGGCATGGCCTCTTATCCCTCCCACTCAGACAGTTGCCAGATGATTCTACCTGCAGCCCTGCTCCCCTCCACCTGTTCTCCACTCCACCACCTGGACAAGCTCTGAAGCAGAGATGTGAGGGAGTCACTTAACTGCCCCAAACTTTAATGACTCCGATTGTCTCTGGCAGAGCCCAGACTTCCCCGCCATATTTTTAATGCGCATCACACACTCGAGGCCCTCCACAATCTGGCCTCTGCCTACCTCTGCAGACCTGTCTCCCACATGTTTCTTTCATCTGCAGCTCCCTGCGAGCCCTTGCCATCAGAGGCACAGACACTGCAGGCTCACCCCTGCTGGGCTATAATATTTTGCCTTCTCTGCCGGGATGAGGTGGGAAGAATGGGCTTTGGAATCAGACCGACCTGGGTTTTATTCTGTAATAGCATTACTGAGTATGAGATCTAGGCTAAGATATTGAATCTCCCTACAGTTCCTCCTTTGTAACTCGCAGGAGTCTTTCTGTCTCCCTCAGAGGGCTGTTGTGAGGATTAAGTCTGTGCAACGGAAGGTGGGAGACGACTTATCCTGTTGTCCCAGCTTCAACTGAACCTCCAAGATGGAGTTATTAGATGATAAGAAACCCTGCATTTCAAAGAGTAGAACAAGGCATATGCCCCAGGGTTTACAGAGAGGGGCCTGGGAGACCAGCAAGCGTGGCTCCCATAGACCGTGCAAGAGAAGGCTCGAGATTCACTGAACGTCACGGGACTTACATATTAAATTAGCCTGGTAGCCCTGCCTCGCTGGGGGTGAGAAGGCAGAACCTTTCTTACAATCAAGGGTAAGGCTTCCCCCCAAAACACCCTCCTCAAAAAAGAAACAAATCCTCTTTCTCCCTCTCTTGGTGCCTGGTTGAAACTTCAGCCTCAACATCCCTTTACACAAACAAAGATGTTAATTAAAAACCCACGACACCGCAACACATGAGATCTCCAAGGAGAAAGGTAGAGAATGGCAAGCCAGTTCCTGCCAGAGCAATTGGGTGTTGGCCAGTGAGGTGGCTGCAGCCAAAGTGTCTTGTTTCTCAAAAGCTCTGCTGAGAATTTATTGCCCATCTTCTTCTAGTCAGGGAAGGCTGGTTGTAAGGTTGCCAGCTTGCTCAAATAAAGAGAGGAGAATATTGAGTAATTACAGGGGCAGCCCATGAAGTCGGGCACAGCTGGTCTTCATGGGGCCCGCAGTTGGGAACTGGGAAGCCATTAGGGATGCAGGTTGATTTAAACCTGATCTGAGTCGAAAGTTTTGTTTTAGTCTGGCCTGGGACTGTTTTAATCATTGAAAGTGACCAGGAGAGATAGGCATGTGATATTGTCCAATTTCTGACAGACTGTGTTTGAAAGAGATAAATAAAGATGTTTCTAGGTTAAAAACTACTTCCTCAGGCCCACTCAGTAAATGAGTACATGGAGTATGTGAAAACATGTAGCACAGTGTTTGGCATATAATAAGTGCTCAGTAGTTATTAGCTATACTACTCATGGTTATTATTATTGTTATGGTATTATCCCCTAGTGCTGACACACAGTATTATTATTAAAGTTATTCATGTGCATCATCTCGCCCTCAACTAGACCAACACTCTATTGAATTAATTATAGTAGGTGGGGAAAGTGCAAACTGGAGGAACATGGCTTCCTTGCACCCAACAATGATGGGCCGCGATGCACACAGGAAATGGTGACGACTGGGCACACGGGACACCCAACAGTAGAGCGTTGTGTTCATGGGCTCTGACTGACTATAGAGCAGATATGCTGGAATTCTGGCTTCTCTTCAGATACGACTTCTGACGAGAAGCAGGGGCAACAAGCTGAAAGCGAAAGAGGGAGAAGAAAAGAAAAAGGACATTTCTAGGTGGCCTACTCTGTGCTTATCTCATTTAATGAGATGAAATAATGAACAAAGGCAAATTGTGGCTTGCATTACCCACACTAATAGAACATGGATACATGTTTAAATGGGAAATGCTTGTACAGAGAACTTTGAGCTTTTTTTCTTTCATTATAATTTTTGTGTAAACATAAAATGACAAGAGTTTAAAGATGGAGTCTCCCTGGGCACAAGCCTAAAGAGTTCCTAATATAATCAAAATCCTCTTATTTATTTTCTTGCTTAAGTGGCTTCTCCCAGGAGGACAGCAGTTGTGCCTCCTTCATTTTGTATAGCCGCGGTTGCAAATTAATGTCCTCTGCCATCAAAACAGTTATACGCGCCTCTGCCAAATGCAGTTATCTCATCCAATAATAGGTACAGCCTGGAGACAGTCGAGTTTTAAACTCCAGGTCTCAGAAATCCTGGGCAATTAGCCACTCCCTTGCAGAAAAGAGCAAGGAGGGGCCAAGGCTGCAGTAAAACAAAACCTTGTTGTGACAGCCGTTGATCCAAATAAAATCTCCTTTATGCTTCTAGACACTTCTCCCAATCTATTTGCTAGAGTGAGTGAATTGAAGTGATAAATAGGAGGAAAGACAAGGTGAAGAATGGGAAGGTGATGGATAATTAGGAAGTTCTCAGCTTAGAGTTGGTTCAAGGTGGCCAGCAATAGCTGGAGAATGCCTTTACTTTCAAACTGGAATGGGAAGATGTAAGCCTGAGAAAAAGTCACAGAAACATAGCTTTAGAGAGAATATTAGAATCAAGATATATTTAAAGTACATTAAATTAATGATGTCCTATAAAATTAAAGTCATACACACACACACACACACCTATAGAATTAAGTTATACCAATATAAAAATATACTAAATTAAATATTTTTTCCTAAACAATAGTTATTAGCCAGAGTATATTTTTCAGTTTAGAAATTGCTTGTGTGAAAAACTAATGGTTCTAAAATGAACATTTCTTGATATGGATCTTAGGAGAGTTGTATCTGGAAAGAATTTGCCTCCAGAAACCTGTTTTAAAAAGCCTGTTGGAGATAGGAGGTGAATTCAGTCATAAATACATCTATGTAATTCGGTTCAGTAAAAACTCCATGTGCTCTGTTAAAAGAATATTACTTTATCTTTCACTACTTGTGTCGAACAATTCTAAAACATAACTGTCTTGTTGATCTGGTTTCAGGTTTATATGGAAGAGTGGGCATAATAAGTCCATTTAGCTCAAATCTCGTGGGATATGGGGTTCGTTTCCCACATTTGCCCGAATAGCTCTGTGAGTAACATCTCCCCAGAGGACACAATTAGCAGCCTATTGGCTATTCACTCTCCTCTTGCCCCTCACTTCAGAAGCACCATTTTGCCCAGAGCAGCAATATGTCCAACTCAAAATATTCACTTCTCAAGCCTCCCTTGTGCACCCAAGGCTGAAACTTCATTTTCTAATTTGTTGAATATATTCTCTTATTACTACTGAGTGAGCCCCTCAATTGCATGCATGGTTCTAGATTTTATTCACAGAATATTACATTAAAAAGCAAATGGTGGGCCGGCCAAGTGGCGCAATAGTTAAGAACTGGCTTGGGATGCCAGAGGGCCCCGGTTCGGATCCCACATATGAGGGCCAGTGACACTGCCCTCCACAGCTAAGATGCTGAACAACAGCTCAACCTGGAGCTGGGCTGCCGTGAGTCAATGGCGACAGTGTAGGCTGCAGTCCCTGCTGCAGTGGGTTGCCACGGGCTACCGTATGTAGCTAGTAGCCAGCGTGAGCGGCCAGCAGCCGCAGTGAGCAGCCGTCCAGAAGCCGGCAACTGATCTGCCTCGCCCGGGAAGAGCGCAATGATGGTGCCAACTTGGGCCAGTGAAGCAACGTCCTCCACAACTAGACTGAAGAACAAAAGGACAGCAACTTGTCTGTTCCCCTTCCTCCAATTCCCCAGTGCTGTTCCCATCCCCCCAATTCCCCAATAAAAATCTTTTTAAAAAAAGCAAATGGTGGTCTCAGCAAGATCCCACTGCAATGGATCATGCTAAACCACATCTTGCCCACATCTTCTCATCTCTTATCTGAAAAGGAGTCATTCTAGAACTCAGTTTCATTTGATGCATGGCATCCGGGAGCCCTGATGCTAGGGCAAGATTTCTGTCAGGAGAATGAATCAGGGTTTAAATTGGAAAATAGTAATTCAGAAAAAAATTAACAGTTTTACAAGATTCAAATAATATTTTCTGTTGACTGTCTTTTTAAAAATGAAGACCCAGAGATTGAAGAATCATAGGTACTTTTTAATTTTCTTTATACTTTTCTGGATTTCCCAAATATTCTACAATGAAAATCTACTACACTGTAACTGAAAAAGAAAAGAAAGGTATTTTGGAGTCCTGTAAAAGGCTTTCAAGGCAAAAAGAAAGGCCTAATAAATACAATTTCATTAGAGAATAACATTATGTAAAATAATATTAATAAAAATAAATACAGATGGACCCCCCGACTTACAATGGTTCTATTTTTCGACTTTATGATGGTCTGAGAGCAATATGCATTCAAACTGGACTTCAAATTCTGAATTTTGATCTTTTCCCAAACTATTGATATGCGCAAGGTATGATACTTTCTTGTGATGCTGGACAGTGGCAGCGAGATGATTTTGCCCATCTGTAGGCTAATGGAAGTGTCAGCATGCGTAAGGTGGGCAAGACTAAGCTATGATGTTTATAGGTTAGGTGTAGTAAGTGCATTTTCAACTTAAGGTATTTTCAGATAACGACAGGTTTATCTGGATGTAACCTCATCGTAAGTCAAGGAGTATCTGTATCAGCATTAACATTTTCATCAGATATGTTCTGAATGTCAGCTGCAATTTGCTTCTATCATGTGTGCGTTTCAAGCAACTGAAATTATTTTTTTTTAGCTGAGCCATCCTGCCACCTGTTGGCAGCTCAGTGGCTGCTCAGCTCGGGCTGGGACTTGAACCGCTGTTGCTCAGAGCTCAAACTCTTGAGCAAGCTCTTAACCAACTGAGCCACTCGGCCAGCCCAAGCAACTGAAATTTTTAATGTCCAAGGATTTAATAATGTACTCTGTAAAATTCCAACTGATCTAACAATTTTTCTCCATAAGGAGGGACGAGAAAAGCCCGTTATCTTCAGTGTAGGATTCTACTTGTAGGAATGGCCTAAACTATGGGACTGGAAACAACAAAAATTAAGCAAATCCAAATAACTCTTGGCTAACACGAGTATGACATTTGGTTAGGGAAGATGTCCCGAGAGAAATGTAAACTATTTGAAAACATCCTGTTACTAAAACTTGAACAGAAAAAAAATGACAAATGGACTGGACTCTGCAACTTAATTGTAAGCACGCATGAGTTTGGCTCCCGTGCATGCATTTTTAACACACACTATTTTTCATGTTCTCTTGTATGGATAACATCCCTACCATGTAAAGACAGACCAATGACATTTATGACTCTCTGAAGAACAGGTTGGAGGCAATCAGCACCCTCACTCCTGGCCTGAGGTCCAGCCAAGTGAGTCGCAGACTCCTCGGTCCTCGCTAAGTCTCTCCTCCAGCTTCCCTCTGAGGCTTATCCCTGGGGACTGACTACAACCATCTGCTAAGAGCTAGCCCTCTGACCAAACAAATTAAAAGCTACAAATTGTCAAACAGGGAGACTACAAGAAGAACAGGGCAAAATGACCAAATCTTAAACCATGCTTGAAGTTTATAATCCCCAAACCACTGCAAATGCAGCCCGCTGAGACCTCAGAAGGCGTGGGTCAAGTGTCAGGGAGTGAGGGAGCGACAGGCTGAGGCCTCCTTCGTTCCCACTGGAGTTGGACCAGTCATGTGGGTCTACGGGCCCAGGAGCTCTGAGACGGTGTGTGAATGTTACTGCTACATTTCCTCCACTTACTGTCCAGCTCCCTTGGGAGAATTTATGGAATGGCTTTTTGGTCTGGGTAGTTTCTTTATTGGCAGATATACTTTCTCAAGATATTTTTAAGGCAAAAGAAAGGTAATAGGAAACCTGCAGTATATTAAGAGCTAGCTACTCTCTCGGAAAAAGTGGAATGATTAACTGAGCACTTTGAAACAGGCAATGTGTGATCAATACGTGGAGAGGGAAGATCAAGACCAGGAAATCTTAACTAGAAAGAGGCAAGAGTAGAGGGTTTCAGTGTTAACACAGTTTAAAAGCCAAGTGTTCCTCTGAGAATTAACTGTAGCTACAAACTGCAAGGGATAACCGCCTGTTGCTTTATTAAAAATAAAAAGATGAGGCTGTCTAGACAAGACAATTATTAGAGATCATGTCTTAAGTGTTCCTGTACTGGGAAATATAAAACCGTATACACAGTTCTTTCTCACTTTCCTACTTTTCACAACCAAAGCCCAAGAGGTGAAGAAATTATGCAAGATTATTGATTATATTCCCCAAACTGTCCCTCATCTATTACATTGTTTTGTATACCTGAAACTAATTAAAAAATTAATAAATTTTTTTAAAAGTTTAAAAAAAAAGAAATGACGCAAGAAATTGTCTGGGACCCAGGACCACTCCCACATAAAAAAGACAAGCAGGAGCCTCCACGTGACCAAAAGGTTTCTTCTTATCTCCTTTGTAGACAGTAGGTGCTTTGATGGTAGGGTATGTATCTGATTTTGTTTACACTCCCTGCCCCCACAAACATGCATTAGCCACAGCGAAGGCTCTTAATAAAAGCTAGGTGAATTGAAATGAATTCTAACAATGGATTTTTGTTGACCTTGTTCTTTAAGTCTTATCTTCTGTTAGTTGCTGTTTAGATTTGAGTCTTAACATGAATTGTACATGAGGCTTAGGACAAAGTTGGAAAGTGAGGACCAGAGAGTTCGGGATAAAGAGAGTGAAACGTGGCCTCAGTTGCCCCGTGTGTTAAATGCGGAAGACAAAGTTCCTTTCAGCTTCAGCGCATGAGCTTTGGCTGCATCCTCCCATCTCATGGGTATTTTTGCTTTTAGCACCTCTCAATTCAAACCTCCTCTGAATTTGAATTGTCTATTCATTCTGTCAATATTAACCTAAACTATTGGAATGTCCAGTAAAGAGAGGCTTTAAGTATAGCATTTAGTAAATAAAATATGAGACCTCTCAATAACAGAATGCTACTGACTCTGTGGCTGGTAAGACATTGCTAATGTCGCTAGATGGCAACTTGTCAGTGTGGAAAGTTGTTTCTAAGTAAAGAAAAAGTTGAAAACCATGATGTTATATAAAAGAAACCCTGGAATATCTGGAAAGAGAGTCACCAACACACAATTATCTCCAGATGGTGGGAGAGTGACTTTTACTGTTCTTTTTTGGGTTAATGTATTTTCTAATATTTTTACAGTGACCATAGATTACTTATGTCATAAAAATAGGAAAGGAATAAAAGACTGCCTCTCGAATCATCCTTAAAAAAGACTGCTCAAGCTATTCTTAAACTTTCCTGGGGAAAGGGATTCCTTGCTCTCCATTTATTCATTCGTGGCCACCCGAGTTTCTTATTGACTTCACAGCAGAGCTGCAGCTTTCCACTTGGCCCGGAAGCATTAGCACCACCTCTTCCCAGGCTCTTTCCAAACATTGCTTCTCCCCCAATTCTTTTGGACTGGATCCAGTCAGCTTCTAGGTTCCTTCTTGTGTCATGGAGCTGGAAGGCTAAAAGCACTATTCCCAGATGCTTTTGCGGCTGTGGTTCTGGATGCAATTTAGGTTCTGCAGTGAGATGTTCTTGCATGAAGATTAGGAGGCAGAAGCGCTCTTCCTGCGGTGGTGCTGCCTGACAAGCAGACACTGACAAATAGCTGCCACAGCCCAGCTCTACCAGCTTGAGAATATGGGACGGTTGTGGGGCAGCCAGGGTGGTAGCAATATAGTTCCCAGCAGTTTCCTGACCTCTGCATCACAGCCACTGTGTTGTGACCTTGAAACCAAACATCCAGCCTAAAGAACCCCCTGACTTCTTCCTCTAGCCCTTCGTGGGATTTTGTAGGACACCTACTGTGTTTCTTCCCTTCTTGCCTGACATGCCTGGCATGGTTCCTTTTTCCTGCATTGAACCTTGAGAGACATATCACCCAGACAGCCTACCAGCCATGCAAAGGCCAGTTCAGGTCCCATCTTCTTCATGAAGACTTCACCGAAGATTGTGTGGATCTAACTTGACCTTACTTTGTGGATTGCGCTAGGTTAGAACAGTGATAACAGACTGTTGAGGGTCCCCTTCGATGGCTTTCATTTGTCTTCTATTTGGGGTTTCAGGTTAAGATTTCCTTGTACAAACGGTTCCATACCAAAAAGAGTTTTGGAACCCACTGGTCTACCCTTAAGACAAGGATCTTCTTTCATAGAATATGCTATTTCTTGTAAAATACCCGTGATGTTGCAACCAAAGGAATAGAGACAACAATGGGGTTCTATGCTTTCCTTGAGGTGAGGGACTTGCATGTTTCACTGAGGCTCCTTTTGGAGACATAAAAACTCACCCTTCCCATTTCAGTTAAGCCCCGCCCCATCTTTAGTGAAACAGGAAGCAGCTGCTCACCATCCTCATTTTCGTATCCTCTCCAGTCTGTGTGATCTTTCCTTTCCCATTTTCAAATTTGCATCTACCCAAAGTGAAATTTGGAACTTTCTGCAAAAAGATCGGTGGTTTATATCATTTGATACAGAGGGCTGGGGCTGCAAGAAAATTGGCCTCTAGGGAGACCCTTGCTGTGTGTTCTGTCCCATCACAGTAAGGCTTAAAAATGAGAGGTCAAAATAGAATTCCATTTTTCACCCATACATTAGAGTGGCTAACCTGACACACACACAAAACTAATAGTTGTAGATTTAATACATTTCTCCATAAATACATTTCTCTGTAAACCTGGACTTGAAGACACACAAAAAATTTTTGTCTGCACTGCAGCTCCTGTAGAAATGGGAATGACCCTTCAGTCTCCAAAGATGTTATAAAGAGAGAACAATATGATGATAATGACTCATGTTTCATCAAAAGCTGTCTCATAACTTTTTAGACGCCATGTAGGGAGCACATTCGGTATTTCTGGCCATCGCTGTCATGGGGTGAAGTACAGCAACTGTTTGATGACATGATGGCTGGCGATCACAGTGTTGGGAAGCACTGGACAATCTCATCTCCAAAAGAAATGCTGGGAAGCATCAAAGTAACTCTGAGCAGTATTACACATCTTCAAGGGCATGGGAGTGTTGTTTCAAGTGTTGCGGACTCTTCAGAAGCATCTGTTGGGGTGTCTCAAAAGTCATGACGTATTTTTCTGTTTTTTATTGCAAAAATGCATCATGACTTTTCCGACAACCCAGTAGTCAATCTTGTGTATGAGAGGGGGTTCCTTTGCCTCATCCCCCTAACTTTCTGGAGCTCTTGTTTGGCACCGATTCATAGAAGGACTGTTTCCTTCCAGAGGCATCTCATGTGAGTTTGCACTTAATAGGCTTGGGATTCAGGTGGCAAACACCCACCAAATAACTAAGTAAATGGCTGCCAAGAGAATTAGAAGAATGTAGCATTATTATTATTTTAATTAAGTGTAATTGCCTTATTAATCCTCATTTACATACTACTGGGTAAAGCACTTAGCTAATACACAGCTATATTTGCAATTTTCTTCACCTAGAATATTTCTATTCAGCATTTATATAGCACCTATTGGTTTATGATGTTAATATAGTAGATTCATGTTTCTGTTAAGGCTTAAATGAAAGAAGTTGAAAGCCAAGTCCATTATATTACCTTCTTTATATAGAACCTTTCGTCATGAAGAATTCCAAATTGCTTTATGAAGTACAGTGAAACCCTTTTACAATGAATTCCTAAGGGGGCAGCTACTGCAGTATTAGCTGGAGCATTTCATCGTATTGTATTCAGCATCATAGGATTGATGGGAAAGGGTAGATTTTAAAATCTTATAGCCTTTGGGAACTCAAGATTATGTTATCTGCCAAGGTGTCTACAGTCCAGAAAGAAGGAAAAATTAAATTTTGCTATTGATCTATTGTTAGATGAAATTTTAACCTTATAATATAAAGACAGGATGAACAAGAAAAATACTTAATGCAAAGAAAAAAACACTGTAATACAATAAGTGAGAAATACATCGTATGCAGAAAATGTGTTAGTACATACGAACTATTTGATAATTATCACATTTTCTCAAGAACGCAATTTTCCTTCTCTTTAGGTGTTTTTCAAGTATAACATTCAGAAAAGCACACAAACTACAAAGTGATAACTCAATGGATTTTCAAAAAGTGAGCTCACCTGTGTAACCAGTATCCTGTTGAAGCAATAGGATCTTACCAGGACCCCAGAGGTTCCTATATGCACCCTTCCACTTATTACCCAATACCCTAAAGGGAACTACTCTCCTGACTTTTAACACAATAGGTGAGTTTTACTAGCTTTTGAACTTTATACAGATGGAATTAGACAGTATGTGCTCTTTATGATGGCTTGTTTTGTTTGTGATGTCTGTGAGTTTATCCACATATTCCCCGAATTGATCTACTGATTCAATACAAAGTCTCAGCTGACTTCTTTGTAGCTGTTAAGAAACTAATCCTAAAATTCATATAAAAATGCAAAGGGCCTAGAACAACCAATGATATTGAAGATGAAGAACACAATTAGAGTTCTTACATGTCGTAATTTCAAAACTTCCTACAAAGCTATGGTAATCAAGACAATGAGGTATTGGCAGAAGGATAGACATAGAGATCAGTGAATAAAATTGATAAATCAGAAATAAAACTTAATGAAAAAAATAACATAAATAAACATTTATGTTAGTTGATTTTTGACGAGGGTGACAAAACAATTAAATGGGGAAAAGAGTAGTCTCATCAACAAATGGTACTTGGACAATTAGATATCCACATGCAGAAGAATGAAAATGGACCCCTACCTCACATCATATATAAAAATTAACTCAAAATGGGTCAGACCTAAATGTAACAGCTAAAACTATAAAACTCTTAGAAGAAAACATAGGGGTAAGTCTTTGTGATCTTCTTACAGGCAATGGTTATATATTACACTAAAGGACAAGCAGCAAAAAACAAAAATAGATAAACTGGGCATCATCAAAATTAAAAACTTTGAAGACACCATCAAGAAAGTAAAAAGACAACTCACAGAATGAGAGAGAAATCTAGCACATCATGTGTCTGATAAGGGACTTGTATCTAGAACACATAAAGATCTATTACAATTCCACTTTTTAAAAAAGACAACCCAATTGATAAATAGGCAAATGATTTGAATAGACATTTCTCCTAAGGAGATATACAACTAGCCAACAAGCACATCAATAAATGCTCAACATCATTGGCCATTCGGGGAATTCAAATCGAAACCACAATGAGATACCACTTTACATCCAGTAGGATGACTAGAATAAAAAAGACAGATAGTTGTGTTGGCAAGGGTGTAGGGAATTTAGAACCCTCTACACTGCTGGTGGGAATGCAAGATGGAGCACCCACTTTGGAAAACAGTCTGGTGCTTCATCAAACCATTAAACAGAGTTACTATATGATGTAGCAATTCCACTCGTAGGTATACTCCTGAGAGAAATGAAAACGTATGTCCACCCACAGACTTGCGAATGAATATTCATAGCATTATTTTTCATAGTAGCCAAAAAGTAGAAACAACTCACATGTCCCTCAACTGATGAATGGATAAATAAAATGTGATATATCCTTACAATGGAATATTATTCAGCAACAAAAAGAAAAGAGGCATTTGTATGCTATACCATGTATGAACCTTGAGAAATGCACATTTTGAGAAAGGAAAAGACTATTAAAATTGTAATACTCAATATATACTGATAACAAAAGATGAATACAAGTCCTGTTTGACTTCTGCAATTACAAGAGGTGCTCAAGGTGGTTTCCATCAGTGTCCAGGCACTTCTGATTATGGTGAACTACTGCTTGAGTAACGTTGACCAAAGTGTCCGCTTGTATACATTTTTTTGGCACCACTGGTATTATGCTACATAAAATAATTCAGTCACAAAAGACCACATATTATATAATTCCGTTTATATGAAAGATCCGAGATAGGCAAATTCATCGAGACAGAAAATAGGGGCTACAGGAGGAAGGTGGTTTCAGGGAGTAAGAAGTAAGGGGTATGAGGTTTCTTGCTGGAGTAATAAGAATGTTCTAAAGTTGATCGTGGTGATGGATGCACACCTCTGTGAATATACTGAAGTCATTGAAAATTGTACACTTAACATGGATGAGTTGTATAGAATGTGAATTATATGTCAATAAAGCTGTTAAAAATAGCTTTGTTTCCAAATTACAAAATCAATACACATTTTTTACGGAAAACTTGTAAAAGATTGAAAATACAAAAGGATACAACATAAGTCAACCATAATTCCACAGATAACTAGAGTTAACATTCTGGTGTATATCAAGGACACTTTCACTTTTCTGAAGAAAGGAGCAATTTCTTTAACAGTACAAACTATCGAGAACTTTATTGGCTTTGCCAGTTCCCCTAAATCATGCCTTGGCATGTGACATTGTTTTCAAAAAGCCCTGGTACTGTAGAAATGTGTTCATTCTATGAGATGGCTAAAAAGTTAAGCCATATTCACTTTAGCAAGCGAGCTTGAAAGTGAAGCCTCTTTGGGCTTTGGTAGAATGGGACACCCAAGGATAAGTTTTCATGGGAAGGAGAGGAATCGGAAAGTTCAGAGCCTGGGCACCTAGGAGGCATTATGGCCTTCACAGAGAAAGATGCAGTAACAGAAGACTGAAGTAGAAGGCTGGGGGCACGGGCACATCTCTGAAGATAAGCCTTACCTAGTCCAATGATTTTGCATAGGGCTAGTCCTGGATTTGACAGCAGAAGAGACATGGCAATAACCACATCTAATTGACCTTCTTAGCATTAATGTTATTACTAGCAATAACCTCTCCCCCCTTAGATAGTATGGAAGGTTCTGTTTTCTAGGGATGGTCACATCTATACATTTACCCAATCCCACAATATGCCTGGCTGTTCTCCACCAAGAGATGGAGGTCTATAGCCCTCTCCTAGAACCTTGGTGTGACAGTCCTAACCAAAGGAGTATGGGGGAAGGAATGCTATATGACTTCTGAGGCTAGGTCACAGAAAGGATATAGCTTCCACCTGCCTCCTTCTCTCAGGACACCTGCCCTTGGAATCCACCTACTATGTTTTGAGGAAGCCCAGGCCAAACGGAGTAGCCATGATATGAGTGTTTCAACCCTCAGCCCCATCTAGACCTTTAGCCAATAGTCTGCAGACTTTCAGCCACAGTCAGACCTTTAGTCAACAGTACAGAAGCTCAAAGACCGAGAACTTACACTCACAATGGAGCTATGCAATATCATCTTATCTTTGATGTCATTTTTTCCCCAATATAACACTGTCTATTTTGAGAAAAGGAAACTAAAAATATCTCATGCCCCCACTCTTTTTACGTCCTCAGCCGGATCTAAGGAACTGAAAATTATCTCCAGTGGTTCTCTGAGCAAAACAGCAGTTTTTACAACTTACTGTGGAAGCAGATTCTGCAAAAATTTTACCATCTCAGCTTATATCTAAAACTATTCTTTTATTGGTCCAATATCCAATAATTTAAACCAGTGTTAAACCAAACTTAGCACAGTTAAAAGTGGAAATCTAAATAATCTTCCTGCCAGTTTGTCGCGGGGGTATGGGGGGCTTGGGGGGAGGGCTGCAGGTGTTATGAACAGTGCAAGATTACTAGGGGGTCAAAAAATCATTCTAACTCTCCTTTAGTAAAGGGTTCCTCTGGACACAAAACAAAGTGATCCTGTGTCAGAGTTGATGACAGTGACTACACAGGAAATTCCCAGTGATGGCACTTCTGGCCTCTGGAAGAAGGCCTGGCAGTGTCCCACTCCTAATGCGGCTGGTTGTCATGGCTAATTCCCAAATGGAGATTTAATCAAACGTGCAGAGAGCACTGTGTAATCCTCAAAAAACTCTTCTTTTAATCTTTCATTTTGATTTTTATCTTATGAGGACCTCTGCAGAAGGAAATAACTTAGTATTCAGCCCATTGCTCAGTAGCCAAAGTAGTCACTCTGTCCAGCAATTTCTTTCCACCTCCCTCCTGACCTCCCTCCTTCTCTCTTTGCTTCATTCCCCCCTTTTCTTCCTCTCTCCCTTCCTCCCTTCCTTCTTTTTTTTTTTTTTGAGAAGGGTGTTTTAAAAGCGGGCACAAGCTATATCTAGATTTATTAATTCTCAATCCATGATTCTCTTGGAGTATATTTCTTGATAGCTGGAAATGATCACTCTTTCTATTAGTATTTCCAATTTCAAAAACTGAAGTGAATTGGTAGTGGTATTATTGTTATGCTTGTTGTAGAGCATCTCTATTAAGGAGAAAGTAGTCTTTGCAAGAATCTTGGTGTGGGTTTGGGACTGCCCTCACCACTGCAATTCCACTTGTTACACACATGTATTTAATAACTACTGTACCAGATACCATGCTTGTACCATGAAGGTTCTGCCCACAAGGAGCTTACAGTATGGTTGAGAGAAACAAAAATAGCAGCAAGTTGGAATGAAATAAGTTCTAAATAGAGGTGTAAGCAACATGTGTTTTTATATTATGATGGTGGTGGGGGTGTGTATGTGTGCCACAATTAGGGAACTCTCCCTTGTGGGAAATAGCATATGACCTAGAAGTTCATTTTCCCATTGGTCTTGGGCTAGTATTCGCTATGGGTGAGAATACATGGCCACCAATATGTTGTGGCTTAAGGGGCTCCAAAAGCTTTTTTGCCCCAAAATGTCATCTTCCAGGGACCTGTCATGATGCCTGAAATCCCTTGATTGGGCTTAGTCCTTTTAACTCAAGGTGCGTGAGTTAAAAATATAAGCATGGTGCCTCTGGGAGGGACACATTTCACTGTTGGATACACATGATACCAAGTAGTTTATCAGGTCAGCTAGTTGTCCCCTTGGAAAGTGAAACACAGGGCTGGATTCCCCCGAAAGCACTTGGATCTTGCTGCAGTGTAGCACAAATGGTACAGGGCAAGAAAGGACATCCATAGTGTAGAAGAGGGAGCCTGGACATCACTCTTCACTCATGAAACACGGCTGCTCCTATCTCTGTCTTACCTCCTGTACTGAGTGGATTATGAGTGTGTGTGTGGAGGCGGTGGGGGGGGGGGTGGCAGAACTTGTGGATGTAATGTTCTCAGTGTGATCTTGGCAAACACAGAAGAAAGCCTCAAGACGTCAAAAGATGTAAGGCTGGCAAAGGATGCGGAGCCAGCCCACACCTTCACCAACTCCCGTAACCAAAGGCTCCGTTGATTGGCTACCAAGTGCCCATTCTCCCATGCACCCTCCTATGGTACCTAGTTTTCTATCTGTTAGCCACTTCTTGCCCATGAAACCCTGTACTTCAGGGGATCCTCCTCCCTCGCCAACTTGAGGGCCTGATGGGCTTAAGCAAATTTCACATATCCCATTCCTCTGACAAGTCACTGGCTCATGGGTGGGCATGAGACCCGAGCTGGTCCAGTCGGGGTGACTTTCCAGAGCTCTGCTTGGCCATCTTTCACTTGCTGGATGAGAATGAAGAGGCAAGCACTGGAAGCCACTACGTGAGAGGTAAGTGAAGCATCCTTTGACTTCAGCCAAAGTGCTGAACACAGAGAAGTGGAAAGAAACCGGATTCCTGAGGACAAGGCAGAGCCTCTGGGTAGGGAATCCTGAAGCTTGTCCCTACAGTTGTCTTGTGGGGAACATGTTCTTTTAAATGCCCTCGTAAGTGTCATCTGAAGACGAGCAGCGTCAGCAGGACTTGAGAGCTTGCTAGAAATGCCCAATCTCAGGCCCCACCCCGGACTCACCAAGTCAGAATCTGCATTTTAATAAGATCTCCAGGTAATGAAAGTGCACTGGAAAGTTTAAGAAGCACTGCCCAGTATAATTTAACCCCACTGACTTGAGTTTTCTGCTCCTCTCAATTGAGCAAATCCTGCCACAGGCTCCCTCGCCTGGTGACTCCAGGTTTCTCTGGTTCTGCGGTCTTGGTTAGCCCCTTTTGTTTCCCCATAACTATACCCCCCCCAACTCCTTTCTTCTTACAATTGTCCATTTAGACAACATCTGGAGATGTCTCCTTTTCCCGGCTGACCTCTTAATCTATTTCTTAAACATCCACCAGATATGTAAGCTGGACCAATTCCAAATGGTTTTTAGAGTAGCGAGAAGGAGTTCTGTACTGACTAGCAAAAGACAACTTTACTATTTGTTTATTGCAAGGGTCAGAGGTTAGCTCTTAGCACACCAACCCAATTATTTGCAAGTGGTTTCTTGCTTGGGCCACCAGAGGTGTAGAGTTTCTGAAATACTTGGGAGATGAAGATTCATTGGTTAGTTCCATTGTGTCTGAGCTTTCGAGGAAACGTTTTAGGCAGAAAGGTATGAAAGGACCCACTCTCCTCATTTATTTGGGGGGAGGGGATGGGAATTCCATCAGAAAGCTTGCTGATCAGGGCAGCACCTGACAGATGGTACATGCTTAATGTCATATCATTGGTGCCCTCTTTAATATAGACATGACAGTGATGCCCATTTCAAGAGGGAATGGCCTGACCATTTGACCATTAGCTAATGCTCTTTCTGAGGAACAGATAGTAAATGCTGTGTAACCCACTGTATGTCAAATTTAGGATGTAATGTGTGATTTTTGCACTGGTTTCCACACAGCACTTAAGGCTTTCCTTGGCCTGGGGCCCTTGGCCTGGGGCTCCGAGACTTGTTTTTTGCTCTGACCATCCCTCTACCTGCCAGGCCCTCAGTCCCTTCCCCTGTCAAAGAAGGGACTTGGACAGCATGGCTGCCCAAGTCCCTTCTAACATTCTAGAAACCCATGACACTGCCCTTGTCTGTTTCTATAGCACTTTTCTCAATAGCGCTCCTTACAAGTAATTCCATTTTAGAAAACTTCGTTAAGTGAAAAGTAGAGCACAGAAAAGTGAAGGGACTTACTCTGAGGTCTGATCATGAGCAATTAGAAGCAGGCTCTAGAGAAGTTCTGCTTTCCCTGATGCCATCTGGGGACCTGGAGCTTGTCTCGTGATTGCATTTGCCTCCAGGGACTCCCTGGGACTCATAACACATTCATTGAAAAGTCTGGCTCTTAGCAGTATGTTGATTCTATTTCATGAACTCGAATTTTTACAAAAAAAGTCTATATTAGAATGTGGTTTTCATGATCTAAAAGGATTTTGTTGACTTTAGAGATAGTTTGTATCATTCACCTAAAGGTTTGAATGCGGACGGCCCGTCACCTGCCTAGGTCTGAAGATGCTGCCTCAATTGCATGACAGTTTTTCAATTCTGTATTTGTGTCATAAAACCAGTTAGCAGACCAGCCAGTGAGTTTGCTCTGGGGCGCTACTCATCAAGGTTATAATGGAAGGAAGAGCACCTGGTAACATTGCAAAGCAGACTTCATTTCCCTTTGTAATTACAACTGTAAAATAACTTCCAAAAACCCAAATTGCTATTGAGAACCAGATAAGGCAATTCTCAAGTCTCCACCTCCGTGAGTGACAGTCTCATTTCTGCTTAATTGAGCAGCAGTCAATTGCTTTTTGTAGCCAAAGTGGTGGTGGGAGCCTTGGCTTGTTTGTTGGAGGGGTGAACTAGTTATGATGGTGGGAGCGGCAGTGGCCTGCTGCTCATCTCATAATTCCACCGTCAGCCCGCGCAGACTGCATGGGCAGGGTGCTCCTAGCAAGCACTGCTGTAACTTGTCATTTCTTAAGGAAAGCGGAAAATCATCGCCGAGAGTAACTACAATACACAGTGTCTGTTCCAACAGCAGTCCATTACAAACAGCAAGGATTCCATAAATGGCCCCTCCTCGACTGATACAAATAGATTGAATTTTTCTCATTTGCTGAAAAATCTCAGCATTAAATTTAATCAATATTAGCATACGACATGGCTAGATTAGACCATTGCTGGCCTTCACACAGACTATAAAATGCTGTCAATTACCCTCCTACATTTTCTTCCTCATTTAAAAAAAAAAAGAAGTCTATTACTACAGAAATAAGTGATTATAAGCTAAGGGACAGCAGCTGTTTAATTTTTGTCTTAATTTAAAAATTCTGGTCAGACTGCCATTTAAAAAATCAAACTCAGAGTTAACCATATGTAGAGAACTGTTTAAGCTAGAACAAAACATGCACGTATGTGTTTCTTAAATGAAAAACAACGACCTGTTACTAAATGCTGCTAATCTTCTTGAATCCCAGCTGCACTATGTCTCCGCTAGACGTCCTTGAGTAAGTTCCTGAGCCTCACTATACCTCAGTTTCTTTATTTGTACAGTGGCAATAATACCTGCTGTCTCGTCGGGTGGTTGTGAGAATTAGATTATATATATATATATATATATATATATATATATATATATATGGAAAATGCATGGTAAAGTGTGTGGTATTACTGCAGTAAGCACTCTATTACATGTTTGCTATTATTATTGCATATTTTCCACTCATTAAAAACTTTTTATTGCAATAATTAGGTCACACGATGCCCAGGAGGATGCATATATTCTTTAGTCTTCCTAATTTGGCTCAGCATGTAATGGAACCTTTAGGCTGTAGCCTGCTTCTCCGAGGAGCCTGGCTGAAGTGCCGGAAGGAAGAGGAGTGAGGTAACTAAGATAGTGTTGGGACTGGCCACCTTCTCCAGTGGAGGCCTCAGCCTAGGGCAGGTACACGCCATCCTCTAAGCCTGTAAGGAAGGAGAAAAGGACTAGAAAAAGTGAAAGTTGTTGGAAGAAGCAGAAGTCTGCTGAAGGAGCTTGTATAGAATAGTCTCAGTCTGGCTAGGAGTGGTTTCCAACGCTGGTTGCTCATCGGAATAACCCAGGCTGCTCTCCAGCCCATCACATCAAAGTCGCTGAGGGCAGGACCCAGGCATCGGTATTGTTTAGGTTCCTGAGTGGTTCCAATGTGCAGCCATAATTGAGAGCCACTGCACCAAAGAGTAGGGGAGGGTTGAGGGAGTCCTGAGTGGAGAAAATTTCAAAATGCTGCTGCTGTGGGGAATTCCCCGGGGTGTCAAAAAAAAAGATGAATAAATAAGTGCTGAGTTATAGTGATGGACCATCTGAGATTAAACAGCATAACTTTGTAGAAGACCTCATTGTAACGGTTTCTTGGCAGTGTCAGTTGAGGTCTCCTTGGTTTGTGGAAGGTAGGAACGCACTGTGGCCAGCATATGAGAAAGAAAGAATTTATTGGAAAGACGTGGGGGTGTCTCAGCAGAAACCAAGAGAAGAGAGGGAACCAGGGTAATGCGAGGGGACTGCGCAGGAAAAGGTCAGGGGGACTCTCGCTCAAGTTTTGCTGTCACTAAGGCTCAAATCAAGGCCTCCTTTCCAATTTCTACTTCCTGGGAGAGAGGATGTTGGGCCCAGGATGGGCCAGCAGTCTATTCCTAGACCAATCAGCTACAGCCAGGGGACAAGGGCTGGCAGCCCACCCCTGTGTACTGGGGACAGTTCCCAAGAATGGGGATCATAGTGAGCCTGATGGACACACCAAGAGGGGTCCACGACTTTAACTTTCTCTAACAATACTTGACATTTTAGCAGTGGGAGTGGGAAAGACCAACTCCAGGGGTCTCCAGGCCTGTACATTGTGAAGGCAGGCGTGGCAGACCGACCGTCATCGGGTCAGGAGGCAAGGGATGCCATACAGCTGGAAAGGAACTGTGAGAATAAGGAGCAGTGATTGTCAGGAGAGCAACCACCTACATAGTCCTTTGAGCCAGCTACTACTCTACATGTGTTGCATGCATTACTAAATTTACTTAATCCTACAACAATTTTATGAAACGGTACTATCATCACCCTCATTTTTCAGATGAGAAAACGGACGCACACTGTAATTAGGTGACTTACCAAAGGCCACACAAACCCAGAAAGTCAGGCTCCAGAGTCTATGTTCCTATGTGCTCTGAATCACCACACTCATCTGAAAAGACAGCAAGTCCTGGTGATGCTTAACGAGAGTGGGGTACAGGAAAAGTAGAGCGTCCTAATGACACAATGGGGACCTGAATCTGAGCTCAAAGTCTTGGAGGGAGAAGAGCTCTAAGTCACGTTGTTGGGTGGTCAAGGTGAGTCTTAAGAAAGTGGACATGAAAAGTTTTATTTAAAATGACTGTCAAATGGCCCTTATAATAACCAATCTGTAATAATCATATCAGTATCTGGATGGTGCTACTGACGCCACCAGTGAACTCTATTTTGTTGTTGACCTTTTGTTCTTCATAAGACTTTAGGTCCCTCGAGGGCACCCTGTTGGTGCATTAAAAATGTTCTTTTGGTGGATGTAAACTGAGAGTTTATTTCCTTCGACCTCCATTCACTGGTGTGGAGTATTTGGCCTGATGTAAGAGAAATTGACTAACACAGAAATTCTTCCCCTCCATTCGCCATGTGCTGTCTAACTGTTGCTGCAATGATTCGCTGCCATTGAGACTGTGATTTAATTATGCAAAGTGTGACAGATCATTTGAAAGTTGTTAGTTGCTGAGGAAGCACATTTGTGACGTGGAAAAAAAATCCTTTGCATTTTGCTAAGTTTCATATCCTCTACGAACGCTTTTTTAGTGGGAAAGAACTTAAATTGTAAATGATTACCTTGCAGATTTATAAAATACCTCAACTAGATGTGACAGTGAGAATGTGCTCAACTGTCTCCAGTGGTGGAAAAGAAAATGATACACTTCAAGGCCCTGATTCTGTTGCCAGTGCAAACTAGGTAAAAGCCTTTACCTTCCTTCAGCATCCAGAGTACATTCACCACCTTGTTTCTTCTACACCTCAGCAGAACCATAAGGTAATCCTGACTACCCTCAGGCCACCTGTGCAGGGAGGCTCGCACTCTGGGACCCAAACACCTTAGGGGATAATAAGACCAGGGCTAGGTCTGTACATGGTTAGGGAACCAGGCTCTGACTCAGTTTGTTGACAGAGCCATCTTCCTAGTTGCCATGACACAATCAGATGTGCCAGAATCCTTTGCTGCTCAAAGAGCTGCTGACCAACAGCACCAGCATCAGCTGGACGTGTGTTAGAAATGCAGCGTCTCAGGCCCTGCTCCAGAGCTACTGAAGCAGAATCTATATTTTTAACAAGATCCCTTGAGATTCATGTGCACATTAAAATCTGAGAAGCGTTGGCATAATACACTGATCAGTCAAGAGTTCTTCAAGGACAGATGCTGTGCCATTTGTCCAAGTCCAGTATAGTTACTGGAAGCTCAGTTGTTTGTTGCATTGAATCGGGTGGTTTATGTGCAAAGTCATACATTTATGAAAGTACTGGGGCTTCTGAAGAATGCGGAGTGGCTGTAGTATAAAAGGAAAGCAGGGAAGTATCTTTTGTTCACTTCTTCAGCTGGTACTTGATGGGTACCTACCATGTGCCAAGTATTGTTCTAGGTACTTGGGGTACAGTGATAAGCAAGACACACCAGTGCCTCCTCTCAAAGAGTTTACCTTCCCAGGTACACAATAAACGAACAGTAAGAATTTCTTTCCAAATATGGTACATATACACAATGGAACACTACTCAGCCGTAAGAAAAGATGATATACTGCCATTTGTGACAACATGGATGGATCTTGAGAGTATCATGCTAAGTGAAATAAGTCAGATGGAAAAAGTCAAGAAACATATGATTTCACTCATATGTAGGATAGAAAACTGAAAGCAACAAAGGAACAAACAAATAAAAATGTACAGACACAGACAACAGTACGGTGGTTACCAGAGGGAAGAGGAACGGGGGATTGAAAAGGTTAAAAGGGGTCAAATATATGGTGATGGAAGGAGAGTTGACTTTGGATGATGAACACACTGTAATACACAAATGAGGTATTACAGAATTGTACACTTGAAACTTATATAATTTTGTTAACTAATATCACCCCAATAAACTTAATAAATTTTTTTAAAAAGGAATCTCTCTTTGAATTGAAGGTGAATCAAATCTTTTGGTTATTGGACACTGGAAACTTAACTGATCTTTGTTAAATATTAAGATAGCCACATTATTTTTTCATCTGTTCTTCCTCAGTTTTTTTCTCTCTCTCCACCTATAAGAATGGAAAAAGGCATGATTTTTAGTCATTATCCCTATTGGCAGCAATGTCACTTTTTAGTTATGTTAAAAGTCCAAATAGGAGTTTTATAATGGCTCCTTCATACTTGGAATGTTTCTCAGCTTTATGGCTCCATTTAAGATTCACCGCCTGGCCCACATTTGTATCTTGGAAACTATAAACAGGTGACTATTATCAATTGTACCAACTCGGGATATTCCTTCTGTAACACTTGGATGCTACAAGAAAGGAAAAATTTACTTTAAAATGCCCTTTCCTTTTTTCACATTACCTTCCAAATCTTGGGACCCTGAAACATGATACTTGAATTGAATCAACACACTTTTAGTGTTGACAGTATGTCACTTTTTTCTTGGTGAGAAGACATGGAATCCATTTTTTCACAAAGGTGGTAGAGGAAACATCTAACGTTAAGGGGATATCTAATATCCTCAAATAAATTCCTTTTCTGCTTTACTGACTAGTTAGAGGGATTTCTGTTGTCTTCCACTGAGAACACTAACACAGCTATCTCAGATGGTTTTGATTCTTTTACGTTAGTAATCCTCAAACATTTTGGTTTCGGGGATCCCTTTACTTGCTTAAAAATTATTGAGGATCCCAAAGAATCTATATTTATGTAGGTTATATTTATCAATAGTTATTGTATTGTATCTTTAAAAAACTGTTGACCTATGTAAAATGCTTAACAAAAAGTTGTGAGCTAGCAATTCAGCTTAATTTTCATATCTTCTATATTTAATATGTTGCAATATATTGTTTAGGTTGAAGTATATTTAAAATTTTGTTTTACACAGATATTAATAGCCTTTCAGATAATTGTGGACATTTTTCAATTACTGTACCAAATCTTGGTAAGAATCAGTTTCTTAAATGTTATTTGCGAAGTAGAATCTAAACCCATTATCAATGAACTTTACATACACTATTACATAAAAATTAATTGATATCTCTTTCAGTTTGATTAGCTCTTTTATCCATGCACAGTTTTCAAACATCACACATCGATCATTTGGAAAATATACATTCAACAATTCATTATATAATAAAAAAAATAATATCCACTACTATTATCTCTAATCTTATCAGAAAACTCTTTAAATGTTGGGAAGCTGTCAAGCTCCCAGGAACAAATACATGTTTTTCTAAAATTCTAATTTTCACTTGAAAGACCAAATTTTATCATTGCCAACAAATACTGTCACTTGTTTTCCTTGAAGTGACAGTCTCACTTTGTTCACTTTCAAAAAGAAGTCTGCAAAATTCCCAAGTCTGACTTGTTCTTGGTTGTTCTTTCAAGTCAAAAATGGTATTCCATGAAAAAAGCAGCAAGTTCAACTTACAATTCAATTGCACAAGTGCTTTTCCTCAAGGCAACTGTCATACTTTGTTATACAGAAGCGCTTCATGTGAACTTTCCATTTCATCACACAGAATATTAAAAGAATGTGTCCTCAAGAGCTGAGATTTAATAAAACATAACTTTTACTGCATCAGCAAGGACATCCTTATGCAAAACTGTCTTTTTTTTTCAGCAAGTGTGTGGTGATAAAAAATATAATTTGGTGCCACTACCAGGATACTTATGATTGCTTTTGGGCCATCAGTGCAAATGCCAACCCAGTGCTAAAGGCAAATAAGGTCTGAGTACTATTATGAAAATAGTTTGACCTTGCAGACCCCCTGAAAGGGTCTTGGGGACCCCCAGGAGCTATGAACCACACTGTGAAAACTTCTGATCTATGTGAAATGCTTTACACAAAGTGGTGAGGTAGCCAGGGCTTAAAAATAATACCTATTATTAGCTTATAAATGGAAGATGGACACAAGCAACCCAAGATACCTGAGGAGAATGTTCCTTTTCCTACCCTCACCTATAAGTGGTTAATATTATAGACTGAATTGTGTCCCTCAAAATTCATATGTTGAAGCCTTAGTCCTCAATGTGACTGTATTTGGAGATAGGGCCTTAAAAGAGGTAATTAGGGTTACATGAGGTCATGAGGGTGGGGCCCTAAGCCAATAGGACTGGTGTGCTTGTACATATAAGAAGACTGAGACGCCAGGGGTGCACATGCCCTGAAGAAAGGCCATGGGAAGACATGGTGAGAAAGCAGCTGTCTGCAAGCCATGAAGAAAGTTCTCACAAGAAACCAGCTCTGCCAGCACCGTGATCTTGGACTTCTAGCCTCCAGAGCTGTGAGAAAATAAATTTCTGTTGTTTAAGCCACTCTGTGGTATTCTGTTAATGCAGAATACAGTTAAACTACCAAAGACAGTTAAACACAAGATTTTTGGTAGTTAGTCATCATGGAACAGGCTTCTAGCCTGAGCCAGTCTATCCATACAGTCTCAGTTGCTTTAAGACATATTAATAGTAGAACTTCTCTTCACCAACCAACTTGGTTAAGTGACATTGTATCACTTCGGATTCCTTTAGTCATAAGTAACATAAACACATCTTAAATTAACTGAAAGAAACCCAACCAAAGTGTCTTAAACAGAAAGAACAGGAACTGTAAAAATGGGGGGTCTCCTGGGTTGGTTCAGGGACCCAAGGGTTTTCCATCTTTCTACTCTTCTGCCTCATCAAATACCCTAGAAGCTAGAAGTCCCAGGCATCAGAAGCTGACTCTAAGACGTCTAGCCTTAAAAAAGAGGGATGTTCTTATCCAGGCATCTCTTGTATGAACAAAAAAAAAAACCTTTGCCATATTCTGCACACCCACAATCCCAACTTCCATCCAGGTTTCAGAGACCAGGACTGGGACACATGGCCATGTCTATGCCAACCATTGGCAAGAGGACTGAAGCCACCAAACATGACTCTCTTTGCATTCTAGGGTGTGTCCAGCCTCCTCTGACATAACCCCAAGGAAAAATATAGGGCTGCTGTGTGCCATCTTCTGGATCCTGGCGTGTATGTGTGATCATGCTACAATAAGCTTGTAATTGTGTTATAGTAAGTCGGCACTTAGGACCCTTTCAGATGCTAGAGCCATGATTACAGCGTTACTCAAGGCACATTGCCAAGGGTGAGTCCAAATGACCTTGCCCTGTTTGCTGCTGCTCGAGGAAGATGGCAGTCTCCTGGTCAGAACCCGCTACCCTGTCCCTGAAGCATCTTCTAACTTGTACCCTTTGGCAAGAAAATGCAGAGGTTACGAATTGAATTGTAACTTATGTTCAACCTGTGTTATCCACAGCCCGCCGAGCCCACTGTTTCAGTATGCTCCCAAGAAAAAGAATGACTTCCTGCTGCCAGTACCTGTGTCTCCAAGTCCAAGGACTCTTTCTAGAACTAAGCAAAATTCTCTTCCAGGAATTAACAACCCCTCCCCCAGCAGCTTTCAACCAGTGACTGACTGGAGTTGGTGTCTAAACACTCGGGTTCACCCGCCATCTGGTGGGCTAGTCCTGGTGCGGTGTCCTACACCATTTCCCAGGTTCAGCTCCAGTCACTCACTGTGACAGTTGGCTTAATTACTCACCCATTAATGGCTAACTTCCTGTCTTGTTTCCCCTCTCCTCTACTAGTATTCCCTACCCCTCCCAAATAAATTACTTGCATTTGAATCCTTGTCTCTGGGTCTACTTCTGGAAAAACTCAAACTAAGACACGAACTATCCTATATTATATGTCAAGCTGGACGTAGAGTCTAGGGAATGTCCAGGGTAAGTTTCAACTCCATCCTGGACCGTGAAAAACAAGACAAATTTGAACCAAACAGGGCATATGGCCTGACCGCATTTCATAGGTGCTAGAGTCAGAATCAGTTTTGAACCTGCTGTTCTAATTTTATAAGATCTCTTAAGAGAGTTGTCTTGACAAGACATCCTCGTTAAGCAAGCCTCCCAGGAAGTCAGAAACCTATATTATAACAAAATATTGTAACAAAATAACTTCATACTTACAGGGGCAAATAAATACAGTGCAAGCTGAGTATGTATGAAAACTGGGGTGGGGGGCGGGGAGGTAAGTAATTAAAGACGGGAGTGGTTCAAAAGCTCTGTCTTTAGGAATACGGACGCTGGTTAGTGTCTGACCCATAAAAGGATTTTAGAGAGTGTTTGCCTGGTTTTTGACTAATTAAGTGCAAGAAAAAATCTAAAGTCAATAATAGAGTGTTGTAAATGCAGAAAGAAGAAAATCTTTAAAACCTCTTTGTATGATTTTTGTCCAATTTTCCACTTCTCATTGTTTCCCGTGTCTCACTAAGCTAAGCATGTTCTTTTTTTGTGTGTGTGTGCAGTTCCTCACACTCTGAAGTGTGTTGCCATCTTTTTTTTAATCAGTTTTCTTTTGCAACAGTGGTGAGTTAGGGTCAATATCATTTTCTTTGTTTGAGGAAGAGAAACATAAGGTGAGCAAGAGGGGAGATGGCATTATCTCAGGTCAAACAGGAAGCTAGTTACGAGAAACGTTTACTGACCTACCGGCCTGTGGGTAAGGGACCTGTGGGCCCCATGTAAACAAGTTCAAACAAGTCTAGTTCATCCCTTTAAGCAATTAAAAACTACTAAATTGGAAAATAGAAAGCCTTTTTAAAAAAAACTATCACTACACTAATGATGTGGATATTACTCAGACATTTATGTATCATAAATTGTGATGCCAAATTAATTGTCTCCTTAAAGTTCCCTACCTTTATTCCTTCATCTATCCATTTTCTCCCCAGATCAAACCCCACCTCCTTCAGGAAGTTCTCCAAGACTATGTCAGCCTTCAAGAATTATCCGCCCTGCATCCGACATCTTGTCATTATATTACTGGTGTTTTGTGTTCAGTGCTATTTGCCTAGTCCCTTCCATGATCTCTGGCACATAATAGAAGTTCAATATGTATTATTAAGTGAATGAATAAAATTTTGTAGTGTGTGTGTGTGTGTGTGTGTGTGTGTGTGTGTGTGTGTGTGTGTGTGTTTGGGAAACAGGGAGGAAGGTCCAATTCCAACCCGATGCTTAACTAACAAGCAAAGGCAGGCACAGTCTCGGGGACAATTAAGGTATTCCTTGAAGAAAGACTAGACTGCCATAGTCACATCATGTCTTTTTACAGACCACAAAACCATGTCACTTCCTGCACATTCCTGACAAAATTAGCTCTATCTTTGAAATTCTGATTGTTCCTCACTGTCCTAGAGCTTGAAAATATTACAGCTGAAGGCTCAGGAGTGAGCTGGTCCACTTGGTTGACCACCCGACAGAAAGCTCTGTTTCACGAGGTGCTATGGGAGATAGAAGCAAGCAGGAGACTGCACTACAGGGGCCAGCTGTCTAATGCACATTAGCGCCAACGTGTCTGCAGAGCTCAGTCACATTAAACAGATTAGAACTCCTTTATTTCCCTGGCTCTTAGGTTTACATTTGACCACCAATCATTCATTCATTCACAAGTGTTTACTGAACTGCTCTCATGTGCCAGGTGCTAAACCTGGGGCTGGATATATAGCGCACATTTACACCCTATCACCAATGTTCTGGGCATTCTTCAGTTTCTAGCCCACTGATGATGACTTATCCTTCCGGGGCTGTTATAAATTCTTCATTATTATTGCATAGGAATTATTGTTATAGGTGATAATGGATAAGTATAAATGGCTGCTCCATTTGAACTTGATTGAATCCTCCTGCATTATTAGAAGACACTCCCTGTTGCCTAGTGGAGGAAAGATAGCAGCAAGTCATGTCCCCATTTTGGTCCTCAATTTCCTTATCTGTAACAGGACTTTTCCCTGGACAATCAGCAAGGCTACCACTTTCAGCAGTGGCATACGAAACTCCTAGTCTTGATTCAACAGTTTCTTAGCCTGTCCTCTCCCCCCCCCAATCCCCTTGTCACCACCCGCACTTTCCTCGGGTGGGGGGGGGCTCCCTCTACTCCACTTGGCACACTGACATGAGCAAGATAAAGAAATCCCTGTCCTTGGTGCTTCTGCCCACTGAACGCTTCATTATAACCCAACAGGAAAGAAGTTTGAACTGAACAAATGCTCGCTTTTCTTTTCTTCCCCCACCATCAGTCTCTGCCAGCTTGATGGAGAAAATATGGCTGTTAATAGCCTACAGTGGAACAAACATTTGCATAACTGTTACCTCCGAGCCCATAACTCTAAGCTAATTGGCTGATGGTGATTAAAATGATTAAGTGATTGTAATTTATATGATTAACCAATTAAACCATTCTCCAGTGATTGGCTCAGGGTAGGCCTCGAGATGTGTGCTTGTCTCCCAGCATGAAGGCCAAGCTGAACAGTGTTAAGTGTTCTTTCAAATGTTGAGCTGTTCCTTTGACCAGCAGGGGAAATGTTTTACACTGGGTAGTTGAATTTTATCATGTTAAGTGCGTGGCTACCCAAAAACTCTGCGCCTGGCATAAGAGAAATGAAAGGCAGGGCAAGGATCCTTTAATGTGGAGGGATGGGGCGGGCAGAGGGGCTGTTGTCCTCCAGAACCAGGGTTGTTATTTGAAGGTAGTCCACATTCCACTAAAATCAAAGAAAGACATGGTGAAGACTTAGAAGTTGGGATCATGTTGCTGTTTCCAGCTCTGATTCTGTTCCTCACCAGCTGTGTTGTATGATCAAGGCATTTAACTTTTTTAAGCCTGTAAATTCTTCTCCTATAGATAATATGCTCATCTACCTCTTAAGATTATTATGAAGATCAAATGAGATTATAGATACTAGACTCCCAATAAGTATTAGTTACCATTGGTATTGCTATTTTTGTTATGATTTTATTATTACTCCACTGGAATATAAGCTCTAAAGACATTCTCTTTTCTATTCCTGGTGTTCAACATGGTGCCTGGCATATAACAGATACTAAAAATACAGGATTCCCCCTTATCCATGGTTTTGCTTTCTGTGGTTTCAGTCTGAAATATTAAATGGAAAATTTCAGAAATAATTCATAAGTTTTAAATTTCATGCTGGTCTGAGTAGTATGATGAAATCTCACGCTATCATCCCATTCTGTCCCATCCAGGATGTGACTTATCCCTTTGTCAACCGTATTCATACTGTACATATAGTATAATAGGATACTTAGAGAGAGACCACATTCACATAACTTTTATTATAGTATATTGCTATAATTGTTCTATTTTATTATTGTTGTTGTTCATCTCTTACTGTGCCTAATTTACAAATTAAGCTTTATCATAAGTATGTGTGTATTAAAAAAGCATAGTACATATAGGCTTTGGTACTAGCCATGGTTTCAGGCATCCACCGGGGGTCTTGGGACATACCTCCATGGATAAGGGGGGATGACTATATATGCTGATGGTTGAAAGAATAACAGCCAACACAGAGCACTAAAGTTGTGCTGGGCAATTTTCTAGCTGTGCTACAGTCATTAACAAGGATAATCTTGGCCAACCACTCCATGATGTAGGTAATACTATTATCGTCTGCATTTTAGAGGTGAGGAAACTCAGAGAGAGAGAGGTAAATTAATGTGTTCAAGATCCCACTGCTAGTGAGATTCAGATTTGAGAGTGAGACCTACATTCGGAAGCTATTATAAATAATAAGCAGGCGGGTGCTTAGATATTTTCCCCATCCAAGGTAAAACGTCACTGTCAAATGGGGGTGAGAAAATAGTATGGTTCCTTCCATTTTGTGAAAAACACAAGCTGCATTAATTTGACAGAGGACACATTTCAGGGACTTGGCAAATTTGGCAAATGCAATAAGCAAGAAATAACGTGAGTTCTCAGAACCAACCGGGCAGGCTGGTGGAAAGCAGAAACCGAACATACTCTTTGCTAATCTGTTAGGTAAACTCAAGTTCCCTGAGAGTCAGCATGTCCACTTCACACTCCACACCCCTTTACCTTTTACCAGCAACCACTTTACTCTCCCTGTACCCCGGGCTCAACACACCACCTTCTTCCCAAGACTTCTCAGGCTCGTGGCCACTGGAAGATCTGTGAGACTCAGCTGGTGGCTGGACTTCTGGCTGCTGGTTTTCAGCCTAAAATTTGTTAGAAAGTGGAAAGAGAGGCAGGTAATTGACATCCCTATTCTGGAAGTTTCTACCAACATTCCAAAGGCAGCTACTTGTGGGGGGTCTTTCTCCCAGGCCTCTTCTGGTTATTAAATGTCAGCATAAGAAATCTAGCGAGTGTTTTATTTCCATTTAAAGAATAACATTTTGTTGTGCCACAGACACTTGGGGGGGGAGGGGAGGTAGGGGAGGTGGGGTATTGTGCTGTCGCTGCTGTCCTTACTGTAAACATGCGTGTGAGGGGAGCTGGAATTCCCTGCACTGACCCCAACACTTCCAGTTCCACAGCCATCTGACTCAATTCACTTTCTTTTTCTGACTCTTCAGCTCTTCTTTTTCTCCCCTTTCTCAAAGCTGAGGACTTTATCTTTTTCTCCTGCCTCTTTCCCTCCCTCCTTCCCCTCCTTCCTCACCCCATTTCTTGAACATGAATGCTTACTACACCTATTTTCATTGGACAAACTATAGTTCATCTTGATGAATATGGCCATTCAGCAGTGACTGGTGCGTATATGTTTTCTTTAATAACTCCCATGCAATGCAAGTTATTATTCCAAAATTAACTTCCCCCCTCTCACCATAGGTTCTTAGTTTATGTTGGTGTAACTTTACTTAAGTTCTTATTTTTTTAAAAAACTATTATTTTCTTGTAAAATGAATCCATTTTCATATTAGAAATTTTGTAGAATACAGAAAAGACAAAGAGTAAAATAAATAGCACTTTGGCATAAAAATCACTCCTAATGTTTTTCTTTCCGTTAAATTTTCCTCTACTAGGAAAAAATGGAGAATTATTTTTAAACCTAAAAGACTGTGCTTCAAGTGTATGCATATGCATGCGGGATGGGTTTTAGAGAAAGCCCTTTGTGATTCACTGGGCTTGAAGAAATATATCAAGATGCTTGACAAGTTCAAATTATGGCAGGGTCCCTCCACTTCTGGGTGCCTGATCTTTCCCAGGATTTAGGGAAGCCCATCTCTGGCTATTGCACAGGAGAGAGAGAAACCAAGCTCTGGACTCGGCAGGTCAAAGCTATTCAATTCATCTCTAAATCTTTAGAAATCCAAGAATTTCCCTAAAGTCATCATTCACTCTAAATTTGTCCGTTGCTTTTTGAAAAGGAGAGGAAAGAACCTCGTTCTGGTTAAACATCAGCTCCTATGAAACCAAGCGTTGAAAGGAGGCAGAGTCCATAATTGATTTTCTGACAGGTTATAAAATATTAAAAGATGGGAAAGTTTTAAACCTAATTTTTAGGTATCCGTCTGAAGCCATGTCCAGTTGGCCTGCAGGATCAATGAAACAACATTACATAGAAATGCTGAACTCATAGTCTCCTGGCTAATCTATATTTCAAAGATGAGATTGAGCTCTTAAATGACCTACACGCAGAGTGAGCTGATCACCAGTTGAAACCTCCCATTTGGAACCGTGGTTGCAAAGATTAACTATTTCAAGGAAATGAAAGTCAACACATCCCCAAAGTCTTGGCAGGATGGGGAGAAAATTCAGACAAATCATGTAAAACGGGGCAAGTGAAGCCCACAGGGTCTTTCTGTCAATTGACTGTCAACTTCTTGGAATGATGTTTGGCTTTTATTTTATGTATTCGGGTTTACCTCTTGTTTTGGTGGGAGGCACGGGTGCAGGGGTGGAGGACAACCTTTGTTATCTGGATATACCCTTAATGGTGGCATGATGGAAGTCTCTCTGACCTTAAGTGTAAAGGAGGCCTATCCTAGGAAGGATGGAGGTGTGTCTCAGTTTCTTTAGCTCCAACAGGAAGTCCCACCTGAGGAGCACAGGAATTCAGGAAGTTGCAGGGTTTCAGGAGCGAATGTGAATCAGGGGTAATGCCTTAGGGCTCCCACTCCTGTCTTTACCATTTGTCAACTGACCTTGAAGCAAAGGGAACAATTTTGACCTGAGGTAAATTTGGATGGGAGTTCCATCTAACCATTTCTAGAAACTCTCTATTTTTCTTACCTCTGAGGCTGGGCCTCCCTAGATGCATTCCACCCTGCAAATGTCCTAACACTCTCAGAAGGTACTCCTGACCTTAGTTAGAGGTGTCAAACCTGCAGCCTTGTCCAAGGCTTCAAGTGTGTCTCACTGACCTCTCTGTGACCTTGGGGGCTCCTCACATTTAAATATAGTATTTAAGTGCCCTTTCCTCCTTTTCCCCCAAGCCCCCACTGACACTCTCCCACCTCTTACACCCCCACCAGCCACCTTCCTACCCTCATCACCATTAGCTCTTTGAAAGTAGAGATTGAGCCCAGTATAGCACCTAGTACCATGAACATCTGACATATATTTAGTTATTTTATTTTCTAGCTCTCCATCTAGAATATAAACTCAGCGAAGGCAGAGCTTTTTGACAGATTTGTTTACATCTCGATCCTCAGGGTCTAAAAGAGTGGCTGGCACGTAGTAGCTGCTAAACAAGTACTTGTTGGATGGGTGGGTGGATGGATGGACGGATGGATGGACGGACAGACAGATAGATGGTAGGTGAGCTGAGATGCAATGCAGCAGTAGAAGCGTGTGCTCAACGTGCTGTGGGGATGTAGTTCTGGAGAAATCTGTTCTGAAAGGGTTAAGAAGAAATGTTGGAAAGACTTAGCCAGAGAAATACAATTGGAGCTGGGCCTTGAAGGATAAGGAAGGCTTTGCTACTTGAAAGTGAGGAACTGGAGCTGAGCTGAGGGGAGAGCATGGTCAGGGTAAGAGGGCGTGACCTCGTTTGGGACACACAGGCCAAATGGGGAGGCTGGAGCAGTCGGTTGAGGCAGCGCACCATTGATCTGAGGCTAGACAAGTAAACTGAGGCCAGGCTGGGAAGGGTCTGGGATATTGTGATGGGCGGTAGGATTTTGTTCAGTGAGGTTGTCGAGGGCTTTTAAAGAGAGGAGTGATAGCATCGGATTTCTTTATAAGAATTGTATGGAGGATGGATAACGTGTGGCAGGGGGCAGACTGGTGGCAGGGAAGCCAAAGAGTGGGGACCTGCTACATATATGGGCAGGTGGCAGGAGATGGGCGTGAGCCACCTCGAGTTTCGTCATCCTGTACCTGAACCTCAGGAGGGGCTCACCAAAGAGTGGCTGAATGAACGCTGCTGAATCAGTGCTGGGTGTCCTTGAGTTTTTCTTAAGTACATGTATTTTCAAAGTTAATTCAGTTCACATTAGGTCACTGGTTCTCAACTGGGGCGATTTTGTCCCTCAGGACAAAGTCAGCAGACATCTTTGATTGTCGCAACTGGGAGGCACTATTGGCATCAATGGAATACAGCACAGGGAAGCTGCTAAACATCCTACAATGCACAGGACAGCCCCACAACAAAGATTTATCCAGTCCAAATGTCAAAATGCCCAGGGTAACACAAGCAGTAGAAAGATGAATAAACTACAAGTAGTGGGTCCAGGAAATGTGTGTTTTTGCTTTGCTGAGGGCAAGACCTTAATCCCAGAGTGTTTCCTTTGAGTCATTTAAACTTCAAGCGAACTTCAATGTTGGGGATGACAGACACCCTGAGGCACTGGCCTAAGTACATTTGACCTTGATTATATAACTTGTTGCAATTAGATGAGTGCCAACAGAAGGCACTATTAAAGAGATAACACAGGTAAAAGTGTGCCTGTCACAGGGTAACATTCCATAAATGCCAGTCCTGCTCCTTCTTTTAATAACTTATCCAGATATTTCTTCCTGATTCCAATTCTAGTTCTTCCAAGGAGCACTTCCTCAAATGTCCACTCAAGTGTCCCCTTCTCAGTGTGGTCTTTTCTGGCTGTCCTAGCTAAACTTGAAGCCCATCTCCATACAGACTTCCTATGCTTCTTCTCTAAATTATGTTTCCCCCTCTGACATTCTCATATTTTGCTTACGTGTTTATTGTGTGTCTCTCTGCTAGAATGTATTAGGGCAAAGATCTTTGTTTCACTATTGTCGTGTCCTTAGCACTCAGAACAGGGCCTGGCATATAGTAAATGCTCAATAAATATTTGTTGGATAAATGAATGGATGAATGAATAAAACCATTCCAGTTTCCAGTAGCCAGAGAAAGTTGTCACAATATGCTATAAGAGAGTTTGCATCTTTCTATGACTGGTATACACTGAACATTTAACCAGCAAACAGGAGGGGAAAAAATTCCATGAACTGCTGAGGCCAATTTTTCTCTTGAAAGGAGGCAAGTTGTGTTGGTCTGTATGGCTCCAAATTCTTTTACATGCGAAGGAACTCTGTTCCAGGTTATTTTGCTCACTCTCCCCTCTCTCTCACCCGGGTCCTTCTGTGGGGAGGTGGCCATCGGGCCCTATCAGCACTGCTGGGCTCATAATCAGATTTTAATGACTGTCTGCTTCCCTTCCTACATGTTTATAGTCCTCTGCACTCTGATTAGGTTTTTGGTCCCACAAGATAGTTAAAAGCCCACAATTTGCACTGGGTGTTTTATTTTTTCTAAGTTAAGTGAGTGGGTAAATGTCCCTTTGATCTTCCTGCTGTGGATGAGAGCTGCTTGTGTTTTTAAGGCCCTCACCAATTATGTGAAATGGACGTAGGACTGGGCCTGAGGCGGGCCTTCTGGGTGGTTCAGAAGCTCCTCAGAGGTTTTTATTCTTTCTCCTCCTGTCTCCCCCACATCCCAGGTGCTGAAGGAACACAGGGAAATAAAGCAGCTAGAAGCTCTGGGAAGAAAAATGAACGGATGGTCTAGGCCAGCCGAGGGTCAGCTTTCAGAGCCAGTGTTCCAGGAGGCCAGAGTATCTCTCTCTGTGGGGTTTCCCTCATCTTTGATTGGGTAGGTTGCCAGTGGTGAGGAAAGCACACGGCTCAACTTGTCATCCCCGTGGAGCCCGGTCAGCAGCTCCATGGGAAGGCTACCAGCAGGAGACAGTCCCAACTATCTGCTGGGCTGGATTTGTAGCTGAAACAAGTGACCAACAGACCTCTTGCCATTGCACTTATTTTGGCAATTATGTGCACAAGAGGGATGGGAACCGTGAGCCTAACAGGGAAGGGAAGGGACCCGGGGAATCACACACAATGCCTCCAGGGTTCCTCAGTTATGTCAGGTTTGAAATATGAACTCCATGCTGGCCGATGATTTCCTTGTGGCACGTATACATTATCCCACTCGTGCCACAACTAAGTTGCATGCAATAGCACTTCATTATTTTAATTAAGTTTATTGCAAGAGTAATCATCATTGCCGTCAGTATCAATCATCGGTAATTTTTCCGATTACGGCCGTAAGTGGTGACAGTTCACGTTGACAATAAATGATAACGCCTCTGGCTTGAACTGACACTTCATTGGACTTTGCAAGGTTGCTCTGAACACTCCTGGGCTCGCTATGCAAAGAACTATTTATCTATGACAAAAGCTCGGTCTCGCCGATATTTGTTTTTGCTTCCCAAATGGATAAGTTCATAATATTTGCAAAATTCATCCTTTAGTAGATGACAGCCACGGCGTCCAAAACACATTTAGAAAGAAGTTATATGCTCTTAGCTCAGGGCTGCAGCATCACAGCCATTCCCCAACCTGTCCTAAATGTGTATTAGTTGAGTTATGGCTCTTTCTTCCAAATGGACATGGGAAATGAAGTTGTTTCGATTGCAAAATGGCTCTTGGCTGTTTCCTATTTCTAAGTGGAAGCAGGAGGAAAGGATTCTGAGGGAAAACAGCTCCCCTTCCCCTTTATAACTGGTCCTTTCTGGCATCCCACGTGATCGGAATTCTTCAACATTTAAATAAGACTGCTCCTGAAGAACAATAACATAGCTGCTTATTATTCTTGTCCCTGTATTTCCATGGTTTAAAGCACTCCCTAGTCTCAACCATTTGTGCCACAAATAATTTTAATTGAGCCGAGAAGCCCTTGACATTTTAGAAATTACCTTCTATTTATAAGACTTTAAGAAGGAACCTTCCTGGCAGCCCTGACCCCTCTGAGATTTGGCCTTTTCTCCCCCACTTCTTTGAGTTTAGTCTTTTTATTTTCATTGAGCCAAATTACTTTCATTCCTAATTTAATTTTTGCAGTAGCAAATAAAAAGCCAGTTTGATATGTCTGTAAAATCCCACACAGGCTATGAAATACCCAGGCTCCTTCGACTCACACGTATCAGGAAGTAAGCTGTTCATCAGAAGTCCATTTTATGAAGGTTGATAAAATGAGTCCTGGGAAGATTACAAACGATGAGCGTCTGAAAACAGAGGCTTGGTCAGATCCTAAAATATCCTTTGGGCGTCATGGAGTTTTTCTGAATAGTGAAAATTTTAGTTTTTGCTATTTATTGTCTCCAAATCCCACAAATCTTACTGGTACAGGCCTTGTTGAGGTAAATTTCATTTTGATATGAACAATAAAATACTGTACATCTGTGTAGTGCTTTCACATTCATTGTCTTCTTTGGTCTTCAAAAGAACTCATTCATTCATTCATTCAGTAAATATTTATAAACCACTTACTGTATTCCAGGCACTATGCTAGGCACTCTGGATACAGCAGTGAACAGAACAGCTCGTGGACCTTATATTTTAGGGGGAGACAAGCAAACAAAAATGTGTGTTTGGAGTTAAATGGTGAAGAGTGCTAACTGTATTGTAATATTAAACAAAATCTAAGCAGGGAAGGGGAATAGGAAATTCCAGGGTGGGAAGACCTCGCTGGTCAGATGACATGTGAGCAGAGGTCTGGATGAGCAAAGGGCAGGAGCAAACCTCCAGGTAGAGAGAACAGCAAGTGCAAAGGCCCTGAGGCAGGAACAAAAAGGAGGCCATTGGGTATAGAGTGGAGTGAGCAAGGGGGCTGGTGGTAAGAAACCAGATCACAGTGGAAGCAAGAATCCCCTCACATAGGACCTTGAAGGCCAATGTAAAGACTTAGCTTTTACCCCGACAACATGAGAACTCTAGAGGCTTTTGAGCAGAGAAGTGACACAGTCTGACTTCAGTTTGGAAGGAACAATCCCATGGCTGCGTAACAATAGGTGAGGGAGAGCATAAAGGCAGAAGGAAGGAGACCAGATAGGAGGTCATCGTATTTATCCAGGAAAAGGTGACAGAGGCTCAAGCCAGGATGGCAGCAAGGAGGTGTTGAGAAGCAATCAGTTTCTGGATGTTGAAATTAATTAAGAAAAACGTTATTTAGTCTCATTTTTAAAGGGAGAAAACTCAGTCTCAGAATAACCGACTTTCTCAAGAATATAGAGCACATGTGTGACAAAGTCGGGTTTGAAACCAGACCTGTTGGTGGGAGTCCCTCCACAGCATCCTGTGCAGACCAGCTGCCACTCAACACAGCCCAAATATCCATCTTGGAGTTTCTGCCTCAGAGCTGTGGTCATGTTCTCATTAGCATAATAAATAAGGAATCGGGAAGAGCAAGGGCACTCGGGTCCCCTGGATACCTGTACGACTAATGCCACCTGACAAGTAGCAGGTTGGCGTCTAATGAATGGCGGGAGGAGCAGCAGCAGCGCTGGCTTCTGGGGGAGGAGAGGAGCTCGTTATTGTCCTCAGATGGTTCAGGTTCTTGCTTCACGCAGACCCCTGCCTGCACTGCCCGCCATCGCTCTGGAAACACTGCTATCGCTTGGAGGCCCCATCACTGTTGTTTTTTGGGGGTTTTTTGGTTTGTTTTTTGGGTTTTTTGTTTTGTTTTGTAACCTGAGGCGAGGTTCATATAACATAAAATCAACCATTTTAATTTTAAAGTGAACCACTCAGTGGCATTTAGTACATTAAAAATGTCGTGCAAGGGCCGGCTGAGTGGCTCAGTTGTTTAAGAGCTCGCTCAAGAGTTTGAGCTCTGAGCAACAGCGGTTCAATTCCCAGCCCGAGCTGAGCAGCCCTGAGCTGCCAACAGGTGGCAGGATGGCTCAGCTAAAAAAAAAAAAAAAAAAATGTCGTGCAAGCGCCACATCTATCTAGTTCCAAAACATTCTTATCACCCCCAAAGGAAACCCCGTTGAGCAGTTACTCCCCATCCTCCTCTCCCTCCAGCCCTGGGCAACCACCAATCTATTTTCTGTCTCTATGAATTCACCCACTGTAGGTATTTCCTATAAATACAATATGTGTCATTTTTGTGTCTGACTTCTTTCATTTAGCATCATGTTCATCCATGTTATAGCATGTATCAGCATTTCATTCCTTATTATGGCTGAATAGGTCTATTATATGTATCTGCCACCACGTGTGTATCTATTCATCCACTGATGGACTTGTGAACTATTTCTACCTTTTGGCTACCGAGAATGGTGCTGCTGTGAACATGTGTGTACATGTATTAATGTTTGAGTACCTGTTTTCAGTTCGTTGAGGATATGCTTAGGAATGGGATTGCTGGGTCATATGGTAATTCTATGTTTAACTTTTTGAGAAACCACCAAACTGTTTCCCACGGCAGCTGACTTATTTTCATTCCCACCATTAGTGTACAAGGATCCCAGTGTCTCCATATCCTTGCCAACACTTGCTATTTTCCTGTTTTTAAAAAAAAATTATATCCATTCTAGTGGGTATGAAGTGGCATCTCACTATGATTTCCATTTCCCTAATTACTAATGATGGTTAGCATCTTTTCATGTGCTTGTTGGCTATTGGTATATCTTCTTTGGAGAAATAAATGCTTATTCAAGCTCTTTGCCTACTTTTTAATTGGGTTGTTTATCTTTTTGTTGTTGGATTTTAAGAATACTTTATATTATATATTCTGAATACTAGACTCTTATCAAGTATATGATTTACAAATATTTTCTCCCTTTCTGTAGGTTGTCTTTTCACTTTTATGATAATGTTCTTTGATGCACAAAAGTTTTTAATTTTAATGAAGTCCAATTTATCTATCTTTTTGTTATTGTTTCTTGTGCTCATATCCCTTGGCTTATTTAAAGCAATGTTAATAGTAACAACAACAGTAATAATAATGATAATTATAATGATTAATAATATTAATAATAATAAACACTAACAGAAGGAGGAAGTCATAAGAGAGCATCTGTGAGTTTTTCCAGTTTTAGACCAAGATCTAGAGAGCAGATTTGGAATTTCCCAAGCTCAAAAAGCATGAAGCTATATACCTCAAAGCATTCCTCTTATAACATCTACTCTGATGTATGTCAGGCTGCCATCACAAGAGACCCAGAAATATAAAGACTTAAGCCAGAGAGAAATTCATTTTTCTGTCTCGCGTAAAAGGTAGGAGGGCTTAGACGGGTCAGGGCCTCAGGCTGCTCCTAACGCTTGTTTGCCATCCAAGGCTTCTTGTGGTCTGAGGTGACTTCCAACAACCTCCATCACATCAGCATTCCAACCAGCAGGAAGAGGAAAAGCAAAGCAGAGTTTGTGCTCCTTCTCTTTAAGCATAAGTCCTAGAATTTACACATATCACTTTTCTTCTCCCATTGGCCAGAACTTGTTCACATGGCCACACCTAAGAGAGGCTGGGCAATGTGGTATTTAATTCAACAGCCATGTGCCCAGCTAAAAGCTTTGTTAATTATAGAAAACAAGGAAGTACATATTGGGAGACAAAAATCCAGTCCCTGACTAGGAATCCCAATATTAATAACTTTCAGCGTAGCAGTCTGGGCAGTGTTGCCAAAATGAAAAGGAACAGAAAGGAAACTTTATTTTTACCTTGTGGTTACTTTCCCATCCATTAAACGGGTCTCTTAAGGTCTCTTCAGACGACTTGGGAAGGCGGACTAAAGTTTTGCACAAAGATAAGTCCTCAAGGAAAGCACTCAAGTAAATATAGAGAAAAGGAGAAGAAAAGAATTCGCTGGTGAGCTGTCTAAAGAGGCACGTAGGTAATGAGGTAATGGAGAGGAGCTGTGTGTTTGTATCAGCCCATTTACTGTGGAAGATTTTTATTGGCAGAGATTTCTATCCGGAAGACAAACCAACAACCACAACAAAAATCCAAATAGATGTCATTTTGGCGCTTTAGAGTTTTTAAAGTGCTTTCACAAACTTTTTTTCTTTGGGTCATTATAACAATACCAGGAATAGCAGATAATGCTACCTCCATGCGAAAAGGAAGTATCAGAGTGCAGGCGGTTTCTAGCTATTTGGTGGCAGAGGCAGAATTCAAATTCAGCTCCTCCCGACCTCAGTTTGTATGTATTCACTGCAGCACTTTCCCATACTGCTTTGCTCCCAACCTTGGGCATAAATGGAGCTAGTGAACCAAACCACTTGAAGCCTGAAGCCTGACATACCTTCAGGGGATCCCAGAGGTCTTACCTTTAGGCCTCCCATCTATCCAGACCTGCTATTAAACTCCATAAATCCTTGGGAGGTTCCTGGAGTGTTGTTCCCACTCACCTGCCTTTCTGGCCTGTGGCAAGGGTGGTATGGACAATGAGACATCAGGCCAGGGGAAGAGTGATGCTGGCGTGAGTGATGTTGGCAAAGACGCCATGGAGAACCTCTGGGCCCTCTTGAGCAAACTGGGAGTTCATGGCCCTGCATTCATGTGGACAACACTGTTCAGGGCCCCAGCAGAGCTTGGAGTTAGATCAGTGGGGAGTCAGAGGTGGTTACATGCACATCCTGGCTACTACCCCATCAAGCAAGTCCATACCCACTTTCAGGAGCCTCCTCAGAGGCACACTGGACACTTAGTATTGGCTGCATGAAATAAAACACCTTGTCTTATTTTTTTTCCCAACAAATTGGTGAGGGTTTTCATAACAATGACAGGATGCTATGACTTGAGGTTTCTTACCTGGGTGCCAACATTGCTTCAAGGACAAGGCAAGAGATTTGAAGGCAGAAGTCCTGATGCTAACTGACCATATGCTCTTGGGCAAGTCATTTAAGCTCATTAAGCCTCCGTTTCCTCATCTGAGAAATGTGAGCTAATAATCACCACAAGAGAAGGCGCACGCATCTCTTGGGATTTTCAAAGATCAAGTAAGAATTGCTTTGCTAACTGTTAAATGATATACAAATATTAATTATTATTATTATAGTAAAAACCTAGCCTTTAAATGTCAAGATAACACAGGGTTAGGAGGGAAATATAAGTGAAAGAAGTTCAAGGACATCCGTGAGATTACTGACTGGGCTTCAGTCCTGGCTTGCTGCCATGTCTTTCTTCTGGCAGGGGGAGGGAGTTCTGATGTCAATCATGGATGAGAATCATTAGAACAATAGTAGCTGAGAACCTCACTTCCCTATATTGCTACAAACACAAAGTTTTAAAAAGTATTTTATATTACTTTTCACACACACACAAAAATATTCCTGTAAATGTCAGGAAAGGTTCTTTTTTCTTTTAAAAATAGCAATAGAGGCTTATTTGTTAATTCTGAGGCAAATAGACGTGGGGCTCCAATTTCAAGACATGAAAAAATGTAAAGGACCGAAAATACAGAGCACGGAGAAACCAGCTATTGCACAAATCACAGCAATTTATAAAACAAGTTTTCTAATCTTGGGATTTCTCTTACACTACTTGTTGCCTTTCATATTATTTTTAGTACATGTTTTGAAATTGTTTTTCTCAGCAATTTTGGATTCTATCATGCTGTAGGCCTATACTTGTTTTAGGCAGTTCTGAAAATGAAGTATCTACTAAGATATTCGAAGAGGGGAGGACGTAGACCAAACTCCTAACAGCGGTTACCTCTGAGGGGGCTGGAGCAGGACTGAAGAGGTCGGGGCTGATCTATCACTTCTTGACTCCGTTACAATGAGTGTGTAATGTAGTAAAATTACAAATCACGTACATTTATACAAATAATAAAAATATAAATTAATTGTTTCAGAAAATAGATACCCTATTTGCCTAGACAAGTGTCTTCACAGCACCTGGCAAAAAAATATATATATGTATCATCTACTTAAAGACTCCATTTTATTTTCCCAACCTTTCCCCAGGCCCTCACTTCTCCTCCCCTATAACACACTGACTTGACAAGTCATTGCCAATTACTGGAAACTTTGAAGAGACAAGCAAATTCAGTTATGGTGTAAGTGGCTAAATTGACAAATCTGAAACCAAAGTCTACTAGACGATGGATTCCTCGAGATCAGGGGCTTTTATGTTTCTTTTTTAAAATCATTCATTCATTTAAATCATTCATTCACCCATTCAATAAATGCTTATTGAGTGCCAGGTACTGTTTTATACACAGAACTACAGCCACTAACAAAACAGATACAAATCCTGGCTACAATGAACTTACTTTCTAGCCTTAATGTATAGGCTTAACAAAAATTTGTTGCATGAGTAAATTTGTTAATAAAAATTTATTGAGCACTTCCTATGACCCAGGCATTATCTTAGGCATTGAAACTATAGCAGTGATCCTGACAAAGCTTATATGCTAATGCAGGGAGGACAGGCGTACTAGATAAATCAATACATCAATGCCAGATGATAAGTTGTATAGAGCTTGACCATTGCTGCCAATACTACTTCTTGAGCATTCAACTGTAGCTTCACAAAAGGAAAAATTTACAGACCTTACTTATTGCCTACTGGCTTGGGTCTTTGAACTTACCATGACAAATGGAACTAAAATTCCATCGACATCGTATTTAGCATTGGGTCAAACCTCCCTTTTTTTTTACCATTCCTCCCACAAAGGTAGCTTACCTAGGAGGCTCTTGGGCCATATATTAGTTTTCCATTGCTGCCATAACAAATTACCACGAAGGTAGTGGCTTAAACAATACAAATTTTTTATCTTATAGTTCTGGAGCTCGGAAGTATGAAATGGGTCTCGCTGGACTAAAATCAGTGTTGGGAGGTGCGTTTGTTCTGAAAGTGCTATGGAAGAATCCATCTCCTTGCCTTTTCCAGCTTCTAGAGGCTGCTCACATCCTTCGCCTCATGGTCCTTTCCTCCCTCTTCAAGCCAGCAACGTTGGGCTGAGTCCTTGTCACACGGCCATGTCTCTGCTTCTTCCTCTTCTGCCTCCCTCTCCCACTTTTAAGGGCTTTGTAATTACACTGGGCCTACCTGCATAAGCCAGGAGAATCTCCCCATCTCAAGGTCGGCTGCTTAGCAACCATAATTCCACCTGCAACTTACTTCTCCTTTGCCATGTAAGCCAACATAGTCACAGGTCCCAGAGATTAGGACATGGACATCTTCAGGGGACCATTATTATTTTTTTTAAAGATTTTTTTATTGGGGATTTAGGGGAAGGGGAACAGACAAGTTGCTGTCTTTTTGTTCTTCAGTCCAGTTGTGGAGGACGTTGCTTCACTGGCCCAAGTTGGCACCATCGTTGCGCTCTTCCCAGGCGAGGCCGACCAGTCGCCGGCTTCTGGACGGCCGCTCACACTGGCTGCTGGCCGCTCACGCTGGCTGCTGGCTACACACGGTAGCCCATGGCAACCCACTGCAGCAGGGGCTGCAGCCTACGCCGTCACTGGCGACTNGCTGGCTACACACGGTAGCCCATGGCAACCCACTGCAGCAGGGGCTGCAGCCTACGCCGTCACTGGCGACTCACGGCAGCCCAGCTCCAGGTTGAGCTGTTGTTCAGCATCTTAGCTGTGGAGGGCAGCATCACGGGCCCTCATATGTGGGATCCAAACCAGGGCCCTCTGGCATCCCAAGCCAGTTCTTAACCAAGGCGCCACTCAGCCGGCCCAGGGGACCATTATTCTGCCTGCCACAAACAGGCTAGAAAGGAAGAAGCTACTTTTTCTTCCTCAACTCCCAACTCTAATTTTTAGCACAGCATTGAAGGTCTTGGAAATATTGACCGGTTTATTTATGATGCTGGTAAACAGAACAGAAATGCCATGCTCTCTAGACACCGGGAAACATGGAGCTTGCATCTATTTGCTGAGACACATCACCTTTCCCTAGTTAGCAACTGGATGGGGCAGCAAGCTAGTAACCCCCACGGGCAAACTCAAAAACTTCTTGCAGAAAAGTCTTTAATGGTCTGCTCTGTGTTTTCGCAGATCTGCTTAAGTCCAAATAGGGGGAGTTCCTTTTAGCAACAATCTCATATCTCTTATCTTAATATTCTTCCCTTTTGCATTGTATTTTACAGTTTATAGAGCACTTTCACATACTCTCACTTGACCCTCATCTAAATTCTGTTGGGGGAAGGGCAGGGAGTACAGTTAGCAGACTGCACTTCAGGCGGCAGGCATGACTTGTCCAAGGTTATGAAGCCAGGACTTGCATTAGGCTTTCCGACACCACAGCCCACGCTGTCTCCATGACAGCATGTTATCCCCAGGAGTCATTTCTCTTAGTCCAGGCCTGGAATCCTCGGACTAAGTTCCATTGTCACTACACAATCATCAACGCCATGGTCACCATCCTCCTTATCATGTCATCATTGTCGTCATCATCACTCAGTTATTCATCAGAAGAAATCTCTCCTTTGTCAGTAACCGCCTTTAGCTCTGTCCATGATGGGGAACCAGGACTGGACGCAGAGCCTCATGTTCTGATTCGAGGTATCAACATGTCAGGAAGTTGGTCATTCTGATCTCTGTTCCTGTGAGCAATCCCTTTATCTATTCTCCCTAGCGACACTGAGACTCAGTCTCCAGATGATTGAAAAAATCAGTGTGATCCCCAATCGTGATCACCAATACTACCAGTATCAGCGTACACCCCTGACATGCCAATTCCAATTAACTACGCCTGCAAAACAAACCACACCAAAACTCAGTGGCTTAAAACAACCATCATTTCATTTGCTCATGATTCTGTAACCCAAGTGGTGTTCAGCTGGGTGGTTCCTCCCTCAGTCCTGTTGATGGTCACTCATGTGAGAATGAGAATTAAAAAGACACATAGTACCTTGGTAAATATTCAGGAAAATAGTTTTGACCTTATATGCCATCTGGAAGGAACTCAGGGGTCACCCTCCTAAAGGTTCCCTGGAACACTCGTTGAGAACCAGTACCTGGCCTGTTTTTGGTTTTCCATTTTCAGACCAGATCATGGCTTGTCTGGGAGGAGGGACATCAATTAACTCCAGGGGAAACTCTCTAAAGTCCTGAAGCTGCTGGGGAACTTTTCTGATGGTTTTCTAATTCAAATAATGAGCAGGAGTAATCAGTGCCAGCGTACCTGACATCACTACATTCAGCTTCCGGTCTCCGGAGCTACTTAGCCTCCTTGGAGTGCTCTTACATGAAGACTCCAACTAGGAGATGACATCCAAGGCAGAATTCTTATCATTTTGTTACAAGGTGTGTGCGATTTGTTTTGGGTCAATTTTTTTCTCATCAGAATTTTAAATTTCCACCATCCAGCCCAAGCCTTGCTCCATGTTACATCTTCCATGACATTTGTCGTATTTTCAAAATGCCCCTCAGCCGCATCAACCTTACATTTATTAAAGAGAGGAGGGGCTGAGCATGCAGCACTTATTAAAAACCACAGCAGTCACACTGCTTTGAAAATTTAGTGGTTAGCTAATATAAAAGTCATAAAAGGTTTGGGGTTCTGGGGACTTCCATAAACTTACAATTTTAGGTGCCCTGAGATGCAATTTCTGAGCAATTTCTTTGATCTCTGGCTGCCCTGGTAAATCATTTATTAGGGTAGCCTTTTTAAACAGAATCCTCTCAACCTCTCCCACAAGATATATAAAATAACACACTCTACAAACAGTCATCAACCCCCAGCACTTACTATATTCACTGATTATAAACCGATGGAGATGTTAGGAGTTTTCTTCAGCCAATTCTTTTTATTCTCAGAAATTTGCAGAAGAGACAGTGGCGATGTGCTACATGACGCCAGGTTGTATCTGCCTAAATTTTAAGAATGGGCCATGCCATAGTAAGAATCTTTCAGCAGATTTACCACTAATACAGTTCCAAGCCTTACTAATTCAATCTCTAAGCCAGCCTGCTCATATCAATTTCTTGTAGCATCCCTGTGTTTTCCTCTCCCTTTTTCCCTAACCTGCTCAAGCATTCTGCCATGATTTTTAGGGATTCCAAGTGGAGAGGAATCTTCATTCCAAGTGGAGAGGAATCACATCTTCATAGTCAAACAACCCCTACTTTCTCTCTCTCTCTCTCTCTCTCTCTCTCTCTCTCTCT
>NW_017731397.1:1878630-1897809 GCF_001890085.2 Hipposideros armiger | reverse complement strand
CTCTCTCTCTCTCTCTCTCATACACACATAACACACACACACACACACACACACACACACACACACACTTGCTTCCCTACCTTCTCTGAGGACTTCAGAAAAATTAAAAGTAGCTGCAATCAGGAAAAGATTTGGGGAATTTTGACTTAAAGGATTTATGTGTCACTATATAAACTCAATCATAAGACAACTAATTTAAAAAAATACTTGTAATATATATGACAAGGGGCTAATTTCTCTAAAATTCACAAGTTCTTATTAATCAAAAAGGTCAAAAGGCAGATAAAGAAGCTAACCAAGCAGTCAATAGAAAAATAAATATAAATGACAAACAAACACATAAAAGATTCATCAATAAAAACAAACAAAAACAACAATGAAATGCTGTTATGGAGTGAAAGTTTGTGTCCCCCCCCAAATTTAAATGTTGAATCCCCAGTGTGATGTATTTGGGAGGGGTCCTTTGGGAGGTAATTTGGTTTAGATGAGGTCATAAGAGTGGGGTCACAGACAGCCCTCACCAGAATCTAACCACGACTGGATTGGCATCCTGACCTAGGACTTCCAGCCTCCAGAACTGTGAGAAATAATTTTCTGTTGTTTACGCCACCCAGTCTGTGATATTTGGTTATGGCAGCCCAAGTAGACTAAGAGAGATATAATACCACATTTATTGGCAAGGTTGTAAACTATTTTAAATTTTTAATGGTACCAGTGTTGGCAAATGTGAAGTGAAAAACACATTCTCCTACCCTCTAGTTGCAACCATTCTGGCAAGCCACACGGCAGTATATGTCAACTCCTAGAATCCATATGTCTGTGACTCAGCAGTTCCCACCACCAAGAATTTATACTGCAGATCTAGTTGTATTTGTGTGTGTGTGTGTGTGTGTAACACTGTATGTACAAAGATGATTACTGAGATGCTATGTAACACCAAAAACTGGAAGAAGCATAAATATACATTAGAAAGGATAAGCCCTGCACAACAGCTCCTCTGCTGTAGTCACAGCCAGTCCTCACAACCAATTAGCCTGAGGGTCAACCCCTCCCACTGATGTGCCAACAGCAATCAAGGCTCAACTACAACAGGTGAGCACACACAACACACACAAAGGACACACCTGGAGCACCTAGCCCAGGTGACCAAGGAGAGTTCGCCACAGGGCCCAACAGGACACCTACTACATAAGGTCATTCTTACAAGACCAGGAGACCTAACAGCTCAACCTAATACATAGATACTAACACAGGGAGGCAGCTAAAATGAAGAGACAAAGAAATGTCCTAGATGAAAGAACAGAACAAAAGTCCAGAAAAAGAACTAAATGAAATGGAGAAAACCAATCTACCAGGTGCAGAGTTCAAAACACTGGTTATAAGGAAGTGGTCTCAGTGAGAACTTCAACAAAAAGATAGGAAACAGAAAAATGGAGGTAGAAAATATTTAAAAAGAGCCAGTCATAAATGAAGAATACAATAACTGAAATGGAGAATACATTAAAGGGAATCAATAATACAGTAGATAAAGCAGAGGATCAAGTTAGTGGTTTAGAAGATAAGATAGCAGGGCCGGCCGAGTGGCGCATTGCTTAAGAGCTGGCTTGGGACACCAGAGGGCCCCGGTTCGGATCCCACATATGAGGGCCAGTGACACTGCCCTCTACAGCTAAGATGCTGAACAACAGCTCAACCTGGAGCTGGGCTGCCATGAGTCGCCAGTGATGGCATAGGCTGCAGCCCCTGCTGCAGTGGGCTGCCATGGGCTACCATGTGTAGCCAGCAGCCAGCATGAGCAGCCAGCAGCCACCATGAGCGGCCATCCAGAAGCCAGCGACTGATCTGCCTCACCCGGGAAGAGCGCAATGATGGTGCCAACTTGGGTCAGTGAAGCAACATCCTCCACAACTAGACTGAAGAACAAAAGGACAGCAACTTGTCTGTTCCCCTTCCCCCAATTTCCCAGCGCTGTTCCCATCCCCCAATTCCCCAATAAAAATAAAAATCTTAAAAAAAAAACATAAGATAGCAAAAAACACACAATCAGAACAGCAAAAAGAAAATTTAAGGGGCCTCTGGGACAGCATCAAGCATACCAACATTCACTTCATAGGGGTAACAGAAGGAGAAGAAAGAGAGCAACAGATTGAAAAACTATTTGAAGAAATAATGATGCAAAACTTCCCTAACCTGGTGAAAGAAATAGACATACAAGCCCAGAAAGCACAGAGAGTCCCAAAAAATATTAACCCAAACAGGCCCACACCAAGACACACATAATTAAAATGCAAAGGCTAAAGACGAAGAGAGAATCTTAAAAGCAGCAAGAGAAAAGCAGTTAGTTACCTACAAGGGATCTCCCATAAGACTGTCAGTTGATTTTGCAACAGAAACGTTGCAGGCCAGAAGGGATTGGCACAGAATATTCAAAATGATAAAAAGCAAGGACCTACAACCAAGATTACTCCACCCAGCAAAGCTATCATTTAGAATTAAAGGACAGATAAAGAGCTTCCCAGACAAGAAAAAAATAAAGGAGCTCATCACCACCAAAACAGTATTACAAGAAATGTGAGAGGGACTTCTTTAAGAAGAATAAAAAGATCAAGAATACGAAGAATGAAATGGCAATAACTATATATCAATCAACAATTATTTTAAATGTTAATGGGTTAAATGCTCCAATCAAAAGGCACAGGGTGGCTGAATGGGTAAGAAAACATGACCTTTACATATGCTGCCTACAAGAGACTCGTTTCATATTGAAAAACACATGCAGATTGATAGTAAAGGGATGGAAAAAGGTATTTCATGAAAATGGAAACTAACAAACAAAAAACTGGAGTAGCAATACTTATACCAGACCAAATAGACCCTAAAACAAAGACTATCACAAGAGACAGAAAAGGACCCAGAAATTTCACTTCTGGGTACTTATCTGAGGAAACCCAAAACACTAATTCAAAAAGACATATGCATCCATATGTTCTTTGCAGCATTATTTAAAATCGCCAAGCTATGGAAGCAACCTAAGTGTCTATCAATAGGTGAATAGATGAAGAAGTGGTACACATATACAAGGGATTATTACTCAACAATAAAAAAGAATGAAATCTTGCCCATCTGCAACAACATGGATGGACCTAGAGGTTAGTATGCTAAGTGAAATAAGTCAGACAGTGAAAGACAAATACCATATGATTTCACTTATATGTGGAATCTAAAAAACAAAATAAATGAACAAATGAAACAGAAACAAACTCATAGACACAGAGAACATTTTGATGGCTGCCAGATGGGAGGGGGGAGGGGGATGGGTGAAAAGGGAGACAGGATTAAGAAGTACAAATTTGTAGTTACAAAATAGTCACAGGGATGGAAAGTATAGCATAGGGAATATAGTTAATAATATTGTGATAACTATGTATGGTGTCAGATGGGTACTAGATTTACTGGGGTGATCACTTCATAAGTTATATAAATGTCTAATCACTATGTTGTACACCAGGAACTAACATAATATTGTATGTCAACTATAATTGAAAAATGAAAAAATTATTTTTAAAAATAAATATAAATTAGCATGAAGAAAATAAGAGTCAGCACCGCATGTGAGATAACAGTACAAATTCTGGTATCACTTTTTTGTACAAATCCCAGGCCCCTTATTTCTAGCTGTGTCAACTGGGGAAGCTACTCGATTTCTCCAAGCCTTAGTGCCCCCATTATATTAGAGGAGATAAGCATGTCTATTTCATAGCATTGATTTAAAGATTACATAAGATTATATATGTAAAAGCTATTTCCAGAGTGCTTGTAGCTGCTCAGCACTCAAGAAATTATACTTAGTGTTATGCTGCTACTAATAATGATCTATATTCTGTCTCACAAATGAGCACTGCTAACATTTTAGCACGTAGTGTTTCATTTTGTTTGTTTCATTGTTTTCTATGTGTATGCTTCACATTTTTTATATAATAATGTGATCATAATGTCTGTATGCATAGTATCTGTAGCTTGCTTTTTTAAACAAATCTTTCCATGTCAATAAATAAAGTTCCACAATATAAAAAGAAGTTAAAATGAGGTCGTTAGTGCAGCCCCTACTCCAATATGACTGTCCTTATAAGAAGAAGAAATTTGGATACAGACATGTACAGAGGGGAGACCACATGACGACACAGGGAGAAGGCGGCCATCAACAAGCCAGGGAGAGAGGCCTCAGAAGAAGCCAGCCCTGCCAACAGCTTGATCTCAGAACTTCCAGAATCTTGAGAAAATAAATTTCTGTTGTTTAAGCCACCAGATCTGTGGTACTTTGTCATGGCAGCCAGAAGAAACCAATACAGATGCCTACTATGTGCCTAGACACTGGCTATACAGTGGTGAAGATGACATACTAGGGCCCTGCTTTTATGGAGGTTACATTCTAGTAGAGATCATTAACATGTAAGCAAATCTATGAACAACATAACTTCAAGAGATGGTAGATGCTATGAAGACAACAGTAACAGTGATGTGAAGGGGGTGACAAGGGGTGGTGGCACATCCATTCAGACTAGATGGTTGGACAGCCAGGGCACCTGCTCATGGAACAATAACAGGGAGCCCAGCAAGGGAACACCAGCTCAGGAGCATTCGGAACGTGCTTGATCTGTTTGAGGATCAAAGGGGTGGGCACTGTGGCTGGAGGACAATGAGGGAGGAGAGAGGGGCAGAGAGGAGGTTAGGGAGGAACAGCGCCAGGCCACATAGGACCTGCAGGCCAAGGAAAGACATTTAGATTTATTTTAAATGCTTACTCTGCTCGGAGCTTTTGTTTATTTTAATGAGGGGGTTGGAGTGGAAGCTGGAAGAGCCGTCAGAAAGTTGGTGCGCTTGGACTGGGGGACGGTGGTGGAGACAGAAAAAAGGAAGGTAGATGGATGGGTTCCAGACATATTTTGAAAGAAAAGTTCATAGGACGTGCTTGTGAATTAGATACAAGGTGGGGACAGGTGACTATCAGAGATGAATTAAAAAGTTGCCAGGAGGTGCCATTTGCTGGTTCAGGGAAGACAGCAAGGGTTGGGACAGTGGGGAACAGGTTGGGAGTGGAATTTAGAGCTACACCAAGGCCAGACCATGACTGAGGCATCTATTATACATCCAAGTGGAAATGTCAAGGAGCCTGTCGATATCTGAGTTAGAGCTCAGGGAGAGTGAGGCCCAAGGCACGCATCTGTAAGGGAATGGATGGGATCACCTAGGAAGGTGCTAGGGCAGAAAGCCTGGGACAAGGACAGAGCCCTCATGTGCTCCAACTTAAGAACGTAAGAGGAGGAGGCTAAGAAAGAGCCATCAGTGAGGCAGGAAAGCAGAGAAGTACATATCACAGACGGGAAGAGGAAACGAGAAGCAGTAGCTACACACACTGACACCACATTGACATGAATACATGATATTAAGTACATCTGAGACGCACGTGTGTTCCCAGAGGACTCACACACACACACATATGTGTGAGCACATCATGAAGGCTGTCTGTCGGTGTGTATAGTTAAAGAATCCCATGCTTCTAGGGTTTGAAGCTCTTTTTTAAAATTACATTTTACACATCAGTAAACTTGTAATGCAGGAACTGCTTGCTTAGGGTTATTTATATCCCTAGGTTGCAGAAGGATTTGTCAGGAAATAATATGAATGTTATTTATCTGACTGTTCAGCTTTATTGACTGCTACATTTCACATCCTTCAGTTCTTTTTGGCAGAGGAGTAAATAACAGTGCTATTAACCTCCAACACTGGTATAAAAATAGGCAGTTATTAAGGGGTAAATATTACTTTGACGATTATTGCCCCAGTCTGCTTTCTCTGGGAGATGTAATAAATAAGGCCTCTCACGGGGTCCACAAAGTTCCCAATTTTGTTGAGAGAGCTGGCAGCTCTCCTGGCCACGGACTGTGATTTGGAGCCATGTGGAGCTGATAGAAAACACTCCATGAGCGATTGCTTGTTCCTGGAGGAAATCAAGGCACCATTAATGCCTAGATGTGGCCGGGTATGTGGGGGCTAAAGGCGTCAGGTCCTGAGGTTTCTACAGGGAGAGAATTAGAGAGGGCTGAGACCCCTGCTAGGACCACAGGGAGCTGGGTTCAAGAGCAGGGGAGTATGTAGAAGCCTGGGGTTTGTTATGTCGACCTGTTGATGAACCCAGGCTATGGCTGTGAAAGCTTAGGGCCCAGAGTTTCCCATGGCGCCTCTTTATTAATAAGCAGAGGCTAACTGGCAGCTTCACTACCTGGTATGTTCCCATTCTGGAGATAAAAGAGATGAAGAGTTATGTTAACAGGTAGAGAAAGCATCTTGGACCAAAAGCCAAGAGCACTAAACTAGAGCCTCAACTCCAGCCTTCGTTTGTGTTATGAACCTGGCTGAGTTATTTGCCTTTTCACCCACAATAAGTGAGGGGATTGAGCTACCTGGTTTTCTAAGACCCCTCCAGTCCAGAAATGCTCCGTCAATCACCCAGTTCATCCTGGTTGGAAGAGCCCACCAGGTCTGGGAAGAATCCCAGTGAGCAGGGAGCCAATGCTTAGTGATGTCTGCTCACACTGTGGACATGATCATGTGCCGCAGCCAGAAACCCCTTTGTCATCCTACAGGAAACCCCAGCAATAGCGGGACCTGCGTGCTCAAGCAGGTTCCCTGGCTGCAGCCTGACCCGAGAGCCACTTGGTTTGGCAGCTCTGCCAAAGCCTGCTGGAATGCTGGCGATCAGTCACTGAGTGCTTTTGTTTGCTCTCCAGAACTAAATTCTTTTGGCTTCAAAGATGATTTTTGATCTTGTTCTTTCCTCATTACAGATGTAAAAACATGGTTGTTGGGGGTTTTTTTCCTACTTAAAAAGCATTTAAATCCAGACTGCATGATTAAAAATTAGTTGTTTCATGCAGAATGAGAGGCATGCCTGCTTCATATTGTGCAGGAGACCAACATCTGAAAAAGCTGCCTTTATGTGAATGCATTCTAGGAACCCACTATTTAAAACAAATTTTATAATGGAGGGTCCAGCATGAATTTAATTTGTATGTCTGGGAAGCTTGGGTTTTCACACATCAGCAGTGGTGCAGGTGGTGTTTGTAATGATTTGCTTTCTGACATCTAAACTATGCTAAAATAATTGAACGTAGTGTCACTCAAGCTACTTGCCTCTGGAAGACAAAACTTTAGAGAATGTGACCATCCTGGCACCTCCATTCCACTTAGAAAGCAGATGATGCTTATTCAAGAGAGTTTTATGTATGAAACAATAGAAATATGCACAAAAAAAGTGAAATATATAATGCTATAGACCCATTTGGCATAAATGTCAGCAGAATTGTTTGGAAATCTGGGCCTCATTTAATTTCCCCAGAATTTACTGTTTTACACCTCAGTGTTAATAGACACCGTGCCAGTATTTCCTGAAGGCTGTAAATTGTTGCAAGGGGACATTTGAAATCATTACAAGGGCCACTTCATCAGGCCACTAGCCCCTCGAATAACCAAATAAATGTGCATTTTGGCAAAGGAAAGATAATTATGTGTTTAACAGTAGCATAGGATGTAGACACATATCATATATATATATATATATATATATATATATATATATATATCCATCTCCAAAAAATGTATACACATTTTAAGAAAGGAAAGAAACTGTATTAAAATTGTAATAATATATACCAATAACAAAAGATGAATACAAGTCATGTGTGTACATATTTTTGGGTACCCCCGATATATGGATATATGGATATATCAAATGGAAAGAAAAACTAGAACTTGGAAAAATGGTGAGAAGCTCACAGAGAGGTGGCTGGCACAGCAGAGGAAGCGGGGAGAGGTGTTTCTCTGCCCGCAGAACTCATCGCTGATGAGGAACGCCCTCGACCCACCGCCCAGGCACATAAAGTCCCACTCTAGGATGAGCCAGCCAGTCTGTGGGAAGTTGAAAGGCCCTGCCCTAACATACGGCCAGGGCGGCCAGCCCTCTCCACACAGCATAGGTCAGGAGTCACAGGGAGGGTTCCCACTGCTATGGAGAGTGTGGCTACAGTGCTCCTTGGCGTGAACTCCTGTCTCCTCACTTCTTTTCCTATTGACCTGTTCTGTTCTTTCTAGCAATAAAACACAGCTTGGTAATGGCCATGGTTCCTACTTGAAAATGAGCAGTGATTCAGGCAAGGCAGTTGCCCTGGTAGGTGGGCCCCCTGATGCCTTTTGGCAGTGGGCAATGGGGACCCTCCTGAGAGAGAAATAATTCTAATGGAAGGAGAACCCCAATACCTGAACCTGTACAGGCTAGTTTGGGACAAATGAGTCTGAAGACAGCATAGTGTCTTTTACCTAGAATTGTCTGCTGGCTAGATCCCCCATTGGAATTATTGTGGGTCCTTGGTTGGGGACAGGGGGTGGGATCTCAGCAAAAACAGGGCCAATCAAGAGAAGGGGGGAAATGTTCATGAGCCCATGGGAGACCCTCCCTAAGACTCCCCCAAAAACTATCACAGGACTATTGGACATATTTATGGGGGTGTCTCTCCATGGGTGGGACCAGGGGTGCTATACGCCTGTGAGAACTGGTTGAAACAAGAGCTAGTAGAATCTGAGTTATTGTTGTTTTATACTCCAGGATGAGGAGACCTGGAGAAATCAAGTCCCCAGTGTCAAATCAGATGTTCCCTCAGATGCACAGATGCACATGGCTTAACTCCAATGTCACTGTCACTGTACTCAGGCTGGTGGCATAAACACCACCTGGGAGCTTGTTAAAACTGCTGCATCCCAGGCCCATTCTAGACCTACTGAATCAGAATCTGCATTTAACAAGACCCCATGCACATTAAAATTCGAGGAGCACTTCCCCAGAGCAGTGGTGCTATTTTGGCCACACACAGAATTGCCTGGGGAACTTAAAAAACTACCGATGCCTGGGTCCTATTCCTAGAGATTCTGATGGTATGTGCTGGGCACTGGGATTTTTAAAAAGCTTCCTATATGATTTTAATGTGCTGTCAGGAAGGGGAACTAAAGGAAGGGCTTTTTCAGAATCCATGCCAATGGCCTTTTGCCAAGTAACCCACAGTGGGAGCTTCTTGGCCAGTGGATGCATGCTTAACTACCTACTGTGCTACCTGTTTTTCAGTTTATTGGGTATATTCAAATGAACATGTTTGCATTTACAAAAATATTAGTTGTGACATGTGATCACAATTACAGATACATTTTGGCTTAAGTTACAGAAATATTGTAAAACATAATGTGCAATGACATGTTTGTAGCTTGAACCATGTTTTCACGCAGATATATTAACATTCCAAAAGTCTTTTAGCTAAGTCTATGCTCTCTGTTTTTATAGTCGTAACATAAGACACGCTTGTTATTTAAAGAATTTTTTATATAAAGTAGAGCACCTACTTATAATGTAACTGTCCCACCTAGTTTTGCTAGGATTAAATTTTCAGACACCTCATGTGTATGGTACAGTCTTATACTCCATGACCTTGTCTCAGGGCTCAGCATGTAGTTCCCATACTGGAGCCTCAAACTCATCCGGATTTAATTCTTCCTTTCCCTCTGCATCCCTGCCAATGTCTCTCCTTTATTCGCTCTGCCACAGATTATGTTCCATGTCTATTTATTTCCCTTCCACTAGACTTTATGCTCCTTGAGGAATGAAAGGTGCATGAGCATCTCAATGTTGTTCCCATACAAGGTGCTCAACAAACGTTTGCTGAGTGCATGATGGGTGAGCAGACATGCCAATAGACAGAACGTGATGGCCTCAGCACCTCCACTGGCTGGCAGGGAGGCAATGTTGCCCTAGCCACGCACTGTGGAGGGTTGGATAAATGCATCCCTCAGGCTTCTGGCTGCCTCCCCCTACCTTCTCTCCCTGACACATCCCTCCTGTCACCTGCCTGTGGGTGCACACTCCACTCTCTGTAGCGTTTCCTGGCTCTCACTCAGGTGCCTAGATTTTCCTTGAGTTTGTCATGTATAACTGCACTGTCATCTTCTTTCCCCCTTTTCACAGAAAAGAATAGACTCTGCCCCTGCAACCAAACACTCAGTCTTCTCTCAGACACCTCCAAAGAATCACACATGTAGGGAAGGCCCAGGTGAACCAAAACAAACACTCTAGAAGAGGATTTGTAGTTACAAAAATCTATGTGGCCAGGATGTCATTGGATCTGACCAGGCAGCATTGGGCCATCAATAAATATGGAGCCATTTTAGGATAATGCTGGGATTATTATCAAAACGGTATATTTCACCCAAATTTGACCTTGAAGAGAAGTTAATGCTTTCAAGGTCATGAACAACACTTACTGATGAAAGGAGCGACAGAGAGAAGGAAGGAAGGGAGAGAAGGAAGCATTTGCTCTTATATTCAGAAAGCATTTTTGCCCAGTGGAAGCAAGTGCTGAATTACAAGGAAAACATTAGAAAATACTCTGATGTTGAAAACTATACATGGAATGATAAGTCGAATAACTTATTTTTCTAAATCATCGATAGAAAATAAAATACGGCCAAATGGTGTTGCCTCCCACAGAAATTATGTTTTTATTGGATTGTAGAGGAGGGTAGGGAGGAAGGGTCATTCTAATCTTCTGGCCTGACTGATGGAATTTCAAAACCAAAGAAAACACAACTTGCCAGTGAGGGAGTTGGGCGGTTTGGGATTTGTTTTCCTTTAATGTCTCATTCTATCATTGGCTTTGTCAATCATTTTTAAAATGTAGTTAATGGCTAGATTTTTTTCCATTCAAAATTACACACGGTCCCCCTACCTCAAGTGTAGCCTTATTTTGTGGAAGATGATATAACCCTCACACTAAACAAGTATGAGCTCCCGTTTCTTTGCTACTTTTGTGTTTTCTTTCCTACCCACAGAGGTATCAGAGGGTCAGACTCTTTAGGGAGGCAGAGACAAGGTTAAGACAATCCTTGATTGGAGATTGAAACGAGAGAAATGCCCCATTCCCCACCCCTACCCCAAAAAATCTAGCCTTCTAATAGCTGCCTTCCTGTTAGGTAAGGACATCTCTCACATCTGGGCTCCTCAAAGGGCGCATGTGTGCCACTACCCACCCCAACACCTCCAAGTCCCCCAGTCCGTGTGTGACAGAGTGGCAGGACCACAGAAAGCCACGGGATAAAGCCAGTGAATCTTGGGATACTAAATTACCTAAGAGATGGGAGAGAATGGAATAAATGTCCCCCATCCACATTTAAACCTCTCCAATCCATTCAGTACATCAACCTTGTCAAAGTACAAATCTTACCCATCACAATTTTGTTTAAACCCCCTTTGCCCTTCATGTGCCCACGTTCACGATCCAACTCCTTCTGCCAGCTCCAGCCTCATCCTAGAACCATCCCCCTGCCTGCGTTCCTGCCTCATTGTCCTTTGCTCAGTTTCTCAAGCATCACCTCTGTCTCCTCTGCCTCAGGGCCTTTGCTGCTGAGGCTCCTCCTGATGAGAATGTCCTACTCTTCCCCTGGCTGACTCCTACTAACTCTTCAGCTCTTTCTTGAAATGTCACGTCTTCAAGGAAACTTTTCTTAACCCCCGACATGAGGTCAGACAGCCCAGCTCCATGCACGTATCGCACCCCATAGTTCTTCCTCCCAGCACTTACACTTGAAATTCATGGGTTCACTTATTAATTCATTTCAGTTCTATGTTTAATGTATATTATGCTCACCAGATTGCAAGCTTCTTAAGGGCAGAGCCCATTCTATCTTGTTCACCATTATGCACTTGGCACAGTACCTGCTACATAGGGGGCACTCAGTAAATATTTGTTTTCGTTTAATAAATAAGTATATAAAGTGGCATTTTAATCCTAATGCTCGTCTCCAGTAGGACTCTAACCCGCGCGGGGTAGTGGTTCCCATCTGAGGACATATTTGTGAGGCTCCAACCATATGCCTACGAAGAAAAAAAACAGCTATGATGCTAAGAAAAAAATCAGGGTCGTTGGAATAAATAGAAGCCTCTGCACACAGCACAAGGGATACATGCAGCTTTAGAAAGAATCATGGAAAAATAATGGCTTTTTATAAGAAGTCTGAAGAAGGGAAGGAGAGAGAAATGCCAAGTGCAGTTTGTGAGGAACACAGCACCCCTGGTTGTGCTGACCTAGCTGGGGAGAAGTGCGGGGGAGGGGACTCTGATTGTGGCTGAGGGACAGCTGGAAGCCTCTGATATTGGTTCAACAAATTCATCCATCTGGGTCAGCTCAGGTGAAGCCCAGAATCACTTACACGATAGCGAAAAGGGGGGCTTTCTAATGCTAGGAATAAAGACCTGCTAGCAGGAGATGAGACGAGAAAGAAAGAAATTAAATTGTAGCAATACCTGATTTTAAAAAAAGATCATAAATGAAACTGATTTATTTGATTAAAAGGCCAGCTCTGGTATAAATGTTAAAAGGCCATTTGTTTTTCCATATCACAAAACGCGAATCACTAAATTTGCAATATGAATGCTTTATTGTACTTTTAAAATTCTGAATTCTTTAGGCTGTTCTTTCTGTTCCAAAAAGCTATTTTAAAAGCTCTCATTAGAATATTTTATAACTCTTTTATCCCTCCTGAACATCTGTGAACTGGAAAGAATATAGTATATTACAGAAACAATCCATTTAAAGAAAAACAATTAAAATGAAAACTACTTCCATTTCTGTGGCATAAAACTCTAATTCTCTCCCCTTTGCAATTTTATTACCCTCCTGACATGATATAGTCACAGCTTCACTTACACACAATGTTAATTTCACTCATACTCTACTTAATCTTCAAAATGTTGCAGAATAACATTTTTCTTTAGTAATTTATCATTTGCTATGATAAGGCGATGTGTTTAGAGGATGTTAGAATTTTTTTTAAAGTTTGCATTTATCTCAGTGGTGAAATGTGCTCTGAATGCTATTAAAATATATCACTTATACACTTTCACATTTAACTATATTAACTATACCTTAACTAGACATTTATTAAGAGCAGCATATTTATTTCCCGTTCAGGACTTTGTAAATCTGCACCGTCAGCTCTATGGCAAGAAGCAATTTTTGCCAGCCTTACACTGTGTAATAGGTTAAACTGAGCAGAAACCCCAGGGCTCCATTGTGGTAGGGTACACAATTGCACATCTTTTCTGGGATTTTTTAAATTGTTTTCTGATGCAGAACCTCTCCTCATTCCACCTACTGCCAGCAATATGTTTTGAACTCTAAATAAGCTTACGACAGCTCTCCTTCATTCATTCATTGATTCCAAAATACCTTCTGTGAATGGGTAGTTAAGATGAACACGTCTTGCTTTAATCTCTTTCCCTTGAGATTAGTAATGAGAACATACATTCCTCTTGTTAATTTTTATTTATATCAAACTGTAACACATGCACATAGCTGAGAAACTCAAGGCTTATAGATCTTATCATGAAAAGCTACAGTGCCTGTTCTACTCCTTCCTACCCTTAATCCTCCTTTCCAGAGGTCAATACTATCCGTTTTTAGTCATTTCTTCTTGTTTTTATAGTCATAGCTTTAAATAATATGTTCCTCTTGCACTTTTAATATTTTTCCATTTTAGATAATATCCACTCACCCCCAACGATAGAGGATATTGGGGTTGTTTCTTTCTTATACCATCACCTCCCTACACACATCAAACACACCCTCCTCTACAACCTCTCAGTATAGTAGTGTAATGAGTAAGTAAATTTTATTTATAGTTGAGCCATACTAGTAGACTATTCCATTCCTTTTTGGTGTAACTTGTGTTTTCCCCAGAGTTAAGAATTGCTTTTCTCGTTTGTTTAGTTTTCCATGCTCTTGCAGCTCGTTGAAGCCTAAATCCTCTGACAGGGTCTCCTTTCCAGGCTATCTATCAGTTTCTTCTTTTTTCTAAGACATCAACCTTGGAGTCTTTTGTCCTCCTGCTATAACCTGGACTGGTTGCTCCCTAGGCTTGCTAATCATCTGTGAGGCTGGGGCCTCCCTTCACTCTCATCCTGGAAATTTCCTTCATATCTTTATCTTTCCTGTGTTGGAGCCCTGTTTCATCAATTCTAGGTCTTTTTCTTTCTCAGTTTCTCCCTTGTTTTGGTGAAGTACATCCTCTAGTAGTTTTCTGAGAAAGGTGCATGGGAGGTACAAGATGCCTACAAATCCTGAACCTTTGTAAGGATCCATGACACAAACAGCTTGTATCTAATTGGTTCCTCTCCTGCAGGCTTATGTTTCAGCTTTTCCCGGCCTGGAAAAATAGGTAAAGACAATCGGCTGTCGAAATTTAGTTGAAATCTCTTTTATGCTACTATCTCCTCTCATTCTCTTTGTTTTTATGAGTTTATGCCTTTTATATTCTTTTCGAGGGGTTTTGAGAGGGGGCAGAGATAAACGTATGTGTACCATTTACATATTTAGCCTGAGTATAATCATTTCCTCTTATAATACTAGGAATTTAGTTCTGCTATATAGATATGACTATTTGTTTTATTCATTTACTTAACAGATAAGAGAGAGACAACACCTACTATAAGCCAGGAATTATTGTAGGCCCTTGGGATAGAGCACTAAACTAAATTGACAATATTCTCTACCCTCATGGAGCTTACATTATAGTGGAGGAAGGGCTGTACAATAAAAATAATGAAATATATATCATAATAGATGGTGATATTTTTGGGAAAAAAAATAATAAAGCCAGGGTGGGAGCAGGGCATTCACATTTAAGTAGGAGAGCCAGGAAGGCCTCAGTGGAAAGGTGATATTTGACCAAAGACCGAAAGAAAGTGAGACAGCAAGATATGTGGCTCTGTGGCGGAAGAGCATTCCAGACAGGAACAGCATGTATGATGGCCCTGAGATGGGGGCATGCCTGAATGTTCAAGGAAGATCAAGGGGATCGCTGTGGCTGAGGAGAAGAAGGGAGGAGGAGAGAAGATAAAAGAGGTGAAGTAGGAGTCAGGCTTAGATCATCTCTGGCTTTAGAAGCCATCATTGTAAGGACTTATGTTCCCTCAGCTAGAGCTTGGTTAATGGAACTGTCTCCTGACTGGTTATTTCTCTCTGCTCATTTCATCTTCGTAAGCTCTTTCAGAAACCATGTTGCTAGGATGGGGGTTCTTTTTCCCTTTAAAGAACATTAATATTTTCACCTCAGAACACTCTTTAAATATCTGTGTGATTAGCATCTTCTCATCATTAGGTGTCCTCTTCAATGGTACCTCCTCAGACATTAGTACCCTCAAGTCTCCCCAGGCATTCTTCCACATCCTCCATTTTTCCTAAAACTTACTGTATTTTGAAATTATTATGTTCATTTATTTTCTGACTTGTTTTTTTGTTTGTTTGTTTTCCTTTTGATCTCCATCTATGAAAATGAAAGCTCCGTAGAAGTGACAACATACATTGCTGTAACTTTCATACCCCACCCCTCCAGTGTTCAGATGGACAAATGGACAGGGATGACTTTGGGCAAACCTGGGAATGGGATAATTTGGGGATAATTACCAAAAAATTGGGTCTTTTAGAGTATACTCTTCCTTTTATCCTGCTCTTTAGTTTCATTTAGCTTGTGCTTTTAATTACAAGGAGACTAATTTTTAAAAAATTATATGTCATGAATTAATACTTCTAACATATTGTCAAGTTGCATTTCCCTCTTCAGTGTGTTTTATAATCTTTATTTCATCTGCTAATTATAACAATATAAACCATAGGTTATGAGCGTAACTCACATACAACTTAACTGAATGTAATAAATTTCCCCCCAAAATTCAAATCCATTATGATTTGAAACCCCACTTCTTAAATAAGCAAAACCCCAATTTTCTTAGTGTAATAGAGTCTACAGCATTGTCACTTTGTTCGTTTTTGAAAGCTGAGATTTGGCAGGGAAATGGGGGGTAGATGGGGGAAGAACCCTAAATGCTAATATCACCCATAAAGAGCTAGAGCCAGACGAGGAAGGAGGAAGAAAGAACAGCAAGAATTTTGGCCAGAGATCGATGGAAGCTGCTGAGTCCCCTTCTAAAACAATGATATGCTAATGGACCACATGAGCGTTTGATGGATGATGCTAGGGGTCAAATAAAAGTGAATTAACACAGGCAGTAAACAATATGGAAGAAGCAGCAGGCAGCAGGGGAAGGGGAAAAATCTACATGGAAATCACCCGAGCAGCAGCAGATCAGAAGAAACAAAAAGGAACAAAAAGAAAGGACAGCGGAGGCTCTCCGGGACGCCCATACACACACACAATGACTCCTACACATGCAGCTAAAAACAGGCTTGTTGGATGAAGCCAAAATTATTAGTTCAGTCTAAGTATTTGCAGAGAGGAAGTTAAGATGTTGTAAAATCATTTAACATGTTTATATTTCTTATTATATCCCTCTGTCCTTTAGGGTTCATTTGCTTTTGTTTGTTTGTTTGTTTGTTTGTTTGTTTGTTTGTTTTTTAAGAAACTTAGGGTATAAGTTCATATAAATATGAATCAGAGAAGTAAAATGGCTCTTGGAGAATCACCTGGCCCCGGACTCTTATTTTTTATACTTTAGGAAACAAGTCCAGGTTAACTGGGCCGAGGTGAACACAGTCCAGCCTTTTCTAGTTATCTGCAGCTCTGCACTAGACAGGTTGGGTCTGATTCACCTATGGTGCCTCTCCCATCTAGCACTCACAGAATCTAGTACACTGTAAGTGCTCCACCACACTGGCTGAGTGAGTTAGAAATGGCATTGTTTTCTATTTGTGGTTATTCCTCGTGGGCCTGTCTCCCGAAAGACTGTCATAGTTCCTCTAACTCATTATTTCTAGCATACAGAGTAATAATGGTTATGGATAGGGGAATGAATGTCTGTAGTGTGGCAACTGGGAATTTAAGGAAAGGCATCATATTGAGCTCTCCAGAGCACCAAGGCTCCATGGCACCCCTTCCACACTCACAGACGTGGCCTCCAGGGTACCACAGTGTCCCTGTAGAGCTGCCCCTCCACAGAGCTGACCAGTGGCTCTTGTAGCTTGCGATTTATGATCTTATTTCTTGATGACTCCACTTTTCCTTCTTTTAAGTGGAAATCCATGTTTCCAAGTCCTAAGGCATTATTACATATACTTAGTATAGAGTTTTGAGAGCTGACAAAGGAGCTGATAAGTTTCTAATTGAGCAATAATGATGATACAATATTAGGTAGTCCTGTTTTCCATTTGGTACAGACCTCCATGCCAATCTTTGACAACTAGTAAGGTGTTGTGATCAGGTGAAGCACATACCAAGTGGCAACTTTCTGCACATAATCCTACTGAAGTATCACATCAACCCTCTAAAATGTATTATTATATCACGCTGCCCACAGCTAAAGAAATCAAGGCTTGGCAAAGTTACATGCCTTTCTCAAGGCCACATAGAAGCTCAGGTTCAAACCAAGGACAGTCTGAATATAACACCCTTCTTATAAACCCCATTTGTTTCCACTAGTGAGAATTCGGCCAGATTAAACAAATGATCAGGGCCAAGCAGGTGGCTTTGGGGTCAAGGAAAAGATTTACCGACCTGTTGTAAAGGCTGGCAAGATCTTTGGAATTGGCAAGATCTGAACTGAGCTTTTCTTGGAACTCTTTCCTACCATATATATATCACTATGTAATCTATATAGTGGTGTTTTAACAGACAGAGCTCTTCCCTGTAATAATTTTCCTTGAACTCATATGCTCTAAGAAATGCCAATAAACTCAATTGAAGTAATTTCTTACCCATAGCACATGCATTTGCAAAGGAGGACCCTAGATCTCGTCAACAAGAGAAGAACACCCTGTAAAGTCCGCACAGAGCAGCCATTACATGCAAAATGGACGTTTGAAAAAGAAAACATTTGACCCTTCCATTGATTGAACTTTCCTTCAAAGTGCCCTTCAGGGAGTACTGAGCTGGTTGCCAGGAAACAGAGAGCCTTTTCTGGAATCAATTCTTGCCATTCTAAGTGTCTCTGTGTGTGTCACTTATTAGAATCTTGGTTCCCAACTTACAATGGGGTATTCTCCCTCTTAGGCTCCCTCAATCAAGAAATGTCAGGAGATTCAGAATATATTTATAAAGCGTTATGAGGTTATTGTGGACATATGAAATGATGATCTTTTAAAATTGTACATTATAATGGAGCTATTTTCAAATATCATGTCATTTAGAAGGCACTGAGTGATGTTAATTGAAATAATGAAAAAAAATATTTTCCAAATTGGTTCTGTGTAAATGTGAACCTTCCCTTGGTGTTAGGATGTAAACTTTGTGTGATGCATTTTGAGGGAGCCTGGAGTTTGGGAATAGTCTTGGGTGAGCAGATCTAAGTTCTAGCCCAGCTCCTGTCACTCACTAGTTCTCTGATGTAGGACTGTCTTCCACACCTCCTGAGGCTCTGTTTCTTCACTTGTAAAAGTGAGAGTTGGGTGATCTCAAGATCCCTTATACGCCTGCTCTTATTTTATAATTGTGTCACGAATCCCGGATCACACAAAAAGCATACAAAGCCCTTGGCCTCAAGTATTTTATAGCACATTGGGGGAGTTGAAGAACAAACAGGTAAATGAACAAATAAGTAGGAAAATTACACATTGTTATAAGTGTCGTGAAGAACTAAAATAATTGTAGCAATGGAGTATGATGGGGGAGGGGAGCTATTACTCAAGGGCGGGAAGGTATGGAAGGCAAGAGGGAGTCTTGATGATTCCTCATTTTTACAACAGAATGTCAAAATATATTGTTTGAAGTTGCCAAATCAAGAAGAGTTCTTAACATATTATTAAATATATTGTAATCACAAAAACTACAATGTCAATCTTTAAAATTAGTAGAAAATAAGAATATTCCTTTATCACAGAGCATAAAGCAAAAAAACCTAGGCCATATAGGAAAAGATTAAAAAAAGACAGTAAAATGATAAATCATAAAATAAGATGATAGAACTAAGATATAAAAGAGCTTATCATTAAATATAAACAAGAAACTCTTCTATTTAAATGAAAAAGACCCAAATTGGATAAAAAATATAACTCAGTCAAATAACAAATTTAAGAATATATCCAGGGCCGGCCGAGTGGCGCATTGGTTAAGAGCTGGCTTGGGATGCCAGAGGGC
>NW_017731397.1:1825599-1876795 GCF_001890085.2 Hipposideros armiger | reverse complement strand
GGATGAAGGAGAAGGGGAAGGGATGAGACAATACAAATTGGTAATTACAATATGGCCTCAGGGATAGAAAAAGACAGTCTGAGGAAGATAATCAATAATGTTGTAAATATTTCTTAGGGGGCCAGATGGACTCATGTCCTGTTGGGGAGACCACTTCATAGTTAGTGTAGAGGCCTGACCACCGCACTGTATTTCTGAAGCTGATGTTGAATAATATTGTATGTCAACTATAATTATATATACATATAGTCAAGGGACATGGAGTAGAGAGTGGGAATGGAGTCAATGGAATTTTAATAAATAAGTATGATATCGGGGGGGAGGGCAATAGAGGGGGAGAGGGGGGTTGTTACTTTGTGAGGGTGAAAAGGGTAACTATTGCATTGTTCTGTACACCTGAAACTAACAATAAAAAAATAAATAAAAAAACAACCATATTTATAAATGTTGAGTCACAAAGAAAAATCTCAATATATTTCAAAAGATAGAAATATTACATATCACCATCTCTAATCTCAGTGCAATTAAACTGGAAATAAATTACTTAATAAAAGACAAAAAAGTCTTAAACATCTGAAAATTGAGAAGCTCTCCTTTAACTTTTGGTCTAAAGAGGAAATAAAAACTACAGTATCTAGAAAATATTGATAATGCAAGAACTAGGTATCAGAACATTTGAGATACAGCCTCCCATAACATAGTTCTACTCACTAGCATTACTAAACAGGAAAGAATAAAAATTAATATGAACAGTCAATCAGGCAAGTTAAAAAATAATAATAAAGTATATCTAAATCAGGTAGAGGAATTAATTTTTAAAATAGTGGAGCTCATAAATACATCCAAAAAATGGTTCCTGGAATAAATAAAAACAAAGCAAACAAAACAATAAATTAGAAAAGCAAATCATTATCCAACTTAGCTAAGTAGAACAATGGTAGAACAAAAACATACAAAATTAGAAGTAACCACAGACTAAAGAGGGAAAAGTTATAATAAAATGGAGAACCAACAAATAAACCCAAGAGCAAGTTCTTTGAAAACAAAACAAAACAATAAAGCTACTACTGAATATATTTTTAAATGAACAAACAATACAAAATGAAAACAGTAAGTGAACTAATAGATACATATAAAATTAAAAGAATTCTGAGATACTTCTTTGCTCAGCTCTACTGAAATAAATCTGAAAATCTGGACAAAATAGATGGTTTTCTTGAAAAATATAAATTACTAAAACCAAACAAAGTTGTAGAAAACCTAAGTGCTAATTATCATAGAAAAATATAATCAATTATCAAAAATCCACCCCTCCTCAAGCACCAGAAATCAGAAGCTTCCACAGATGTAAAAAAATGTCTTCTATCAAATCTTTACAGAAAAGATAATTCCAGGATTACTTGAACTGTTCCAGTCCACAATAAAAGTTGAAAATTTTTCAAATTACTAGTTTTTGAAGCTAGTGAGATATCAATTCTAAAACCTGGCAAGGATAATACATACAAAAAGAAAAACTATAGTCCAAATTAATCTATTAATATCAAGGCAAAAAAAAAATTTTAGCAGATAGAATCCATTATGTTAAGAGAATGCTACCTCCTTACCAGAAATTCAAAGATGGCTGATAAGCATAGCTGGTGAGAGCATAAATTCAGTAGCCGAGTTGCCTGTAGTTGGCAGATCCCAGCTATGTTATACACCAGGTATAATATTTTAGACACATAAATATTTAACTTCTCCATGCCTCAGTTTTCTCATTTATAAAATGGAGTTAATAATAATATATTGAGAGGATTCAATGAATTAATGCATGTAAAGTGCTTAGAACAGTGGCTGGCATGTAGTAAACACTGAATAAATATTAGCTATTTATTATTTAATATTGGAAAAAGTTAGTACTATAATTCACCATGTTATTAGGTCAAAAGAGAAAAACCATAATGACTTCCACAGATGCTGAAAAGTCATGGAATTATCTTACATCCATTTTTTATATAACTTTTAACAAAATATTATTGATGGATGCTTCCCTATTAACGTAGCTCAATAAAACAAGATTTTTAACCAAAGGCCGAACCATATTGAATGGGGAAATCCTAGAAGCATTCCATTCAAATCAGAAGCCCACGAGCCCCACTGCTATTTGTTATCAGACAAAAATTTAAAGGTTTGTCAATACATTATATAGCAAAACATTGGCACTCTTGAATGGAATGAATATTGGTGAAACCGCTGCAGAATCTAACCTGCCCAAATTAAAAATATACAACTGTTCTGACTCAGCAACACTGCCTTAGGAAAGCTTACATTTGGCAACTTAATCAAAAATGTATCAGGAGATCCAAGATGGCAGAGTAGATACCTGCTGTGCTTGCCTCATCCCATGAACACATCAAAATTACAACTAAATTATAGAACAATCAACCTGGAGAACCATCTAAAATCTAGCAGAACAGAAGTTTTAAAATTAAGGATATAAAGAAGAAACCACGAGACTGGTAGGAGGGGCAGAGACACAAAACCGGCTGGTCCCACACCTGCGTGTGTGGCGGTTGGAAATTGGGAGAGATATCTCAACCACAAAGGTTCCTCACGAAGGAGTGAGGGACCCCAGCCTCCCACACCTGGCTCCCCAGCCCAGAGTACTGGTGCTGGAAAGAGGAGCCCCCACAACTCCTGGCTGTGAAAAACATGGGGATTCCAACCATCCAGGTAAAACAGAAGGCTGTGGGAAACCCAGACATACTTTAAAACAACCCGCACAGGCACTCACCTTGTACTCCAGCGGAGGGGCAGTGACTCTGGGAATGTCGGAGACATTTGGGGAGAGATTGAGTTATAACTTCAGGGGGAGGACTGGAGAAACAGTCCCCGTTTTCCCTCTGTGAGGTTCTTCTCCTGTGCAGCCGGCAGGCGGGCGCCATCTTTCCTGTGTTGAGCCCGCCCACACAGGCCAAATCTGAATCTGATTGGCCTGGTGAGCTCCGCTGCTCCACTCGGCTGACTCACCCAAGTTGCTTACCACAGGAGACTTTATCAACCACTAAATTTACAGGAGCCAGCAGGTGGCAGCAGGCTTTGGAGCATGCTGGCTTTTTGTGGAGCTACCCCAGACCCCGTACTGGTGGCAGCCATCTTCAGTTCACAGTGCGGCATCTCCCACATTCCTCCAGGTGTAGCATAAGCAGCGACCAACCATAAATTGCTTTGTAGCTCCTATCAGGTACTCCCCAGCCAGTCACAGGAAGTAGCTGACCTGGGCCTACACCAGAGCCCCTCCCAAGAGGCCCCAGAACCAATATACTTGGAGGTTGGCTTCAGACCACAGCAGAATACCACCCAATTAACCCCACAAGCAGCACACACAAAGGGCAGTCTCAATAGGCACTAGAGCCCACTGGGGAGAATCCCTCTCCACAGGGTAAGTCCCCCTGCACAGCAGCCCCTAAGAGGTGGACATGGCCAAACCCTATAACCAGTCAGCCTGAGGGTCAATAGCACCGACTGACATGCCAATAGCAGTCAAGGCTCAACTAAAACAGGAGGACACACACAACCCACACAAGGGACACTTCTGGAGCTCCCGGCTCAGGTGACCCAGGAGACTGTGCCATCAGGCCCCACAGGGCACCTACTACATAAGGACACCCAGCAAGACTGGGAGACATAGCAGCCCTACCTAATACATAGAAACAAACACAGAGAGGCAGCCAGAATGCGGGAACAAAGAAATTTGTCCCAAATGAAAGAACAGGACAAAACTCCAAAAAACGAACTAAACAAAATGAAAGCAGGCAACCTACCAGACAGGGTTCAAAACGATCATTGTAAGGATGCTCAAGGAACTTAGTGAGAACTTCAACAAAGAGATAACAAGCATAAAAAAACACATAGAAACCATAAAAAGAACCAGTCAGAAGTGAAGAATACAATAACTGAAAAGATGAATGCACCAGAAGGAATCGCCAGCAGACTAGGTGAAGCAAAGGATCAAATCAACAATTTGGATGATAAGGTAGCAGGCAACACCCAATCAGAACAGCAAAAAGAAAAAAGAAACCCCAAAAAATGAGGACAATTTATGAGACCTCCAGGACAAAATCAAAAGTACCAACATTCTCATCATAGGGGTACCAGAAGAAGGAGAGAGAGAGCAAGGGATTAAGAATCTGTTTAAAGAAATAATGACTGAAAACTTTCCTAACCTGGTGAAGGAAATAGACATACAAGCCCAGGAAGTTCAGAGATTCCTAAAAAAGATGAACCCAAACAGGCTCACACCAAGAAACATTATAATTAAAATGGCAAAGGTTAAAGACAAACAGAGAATCCTAAAAGCAGCAAGAAAAAAGCAGTTATCTACAAGGAAGCTCCCACAAGAATATCAGCTGATTTCTCAACAGAAACTTTACAAGCTAGAAGGGATTGGCATGAAATATTCAAAGTGATAATAAAACAAGGACCTACAATGAAGGGTATTCTACCCAGCAAAGATATCATTTAAAATCGAAGGAAAATAAAGAGCTTCCCAGACAAGAAAAAGCTAAAGTTGAGTTCACCACCACCAAACCAGTATTACAAGGAATATTAGAGGGACTGCTTTAAGATGAAAAAAAATTAAAAATATGAATAATAAAATGGCAATAACTACATACTATCAACTATTGCTTTCAATGTAAGTGGATTAATGCTCCAATCAAAAACATAGGGCAGCTGAATGTATAAGAAAACAAAACCTTTACATATGCTGCTTACAAGAGACTCTCTTCAGATTGAAAGACACACACAGACTGAAAGTAAAGGGATGGAAAAAGTTATTTCGTGAAAATGGTAACAAAATAACAAAAAAAGTCTGGTGTAGCAATACTTATACCAGACAAAATAGACCTTAAAACAAAGGCTATAACAAGAGACAAAGAAGGACCCAGTAATCACAATTCCTGGTATTTATCCAAAAAAAACAAAATGCCACTTCAAGGGGCCATGTGCATCCATATGTTCATTGCAGCATTGTTTATAATGGCCAAGGTGTGAAGGCAGTCTGGGTGTCCGTCAGTAGAAGAATGGATAAAGAGGAGGTGGTACATATATACAGTGGACTATTACTCAGCCAGGGAAGGGAATGGGTTCTTGCCAGCTGCGGTGGCATGGATGGACATGGAGGGTACTATGCTGAGTGGAGTATGTCAGACAGTGAAAGACAGATGCAATGTGATTTTGCTTATATGTGGAATCTAAAGAATAAAATAAACAAACAAAACAGAAACAGACTCATAGATACAGAGAACATTTTGATGGTTGCCAGATGGGAGAGTGGTTGAGGGGATGGGTGAAAAAGAGGAAGGGATTAAGAAGTACAAATTGGTAATTACCAACTAATCATGGGGATGTAATGTACAGCATAAGGAATATAGTCAATAATATTGTGATAGCATGGTATGGTATCAGATGGTTTCTGGACTTATGGTGATCACTTCTTTAGGTATATAAATGTTAGTTAACTATTGTTTACACCTGAAACTAATACAACATTGTGTGCTAACTATATTTTTAATAAAAATCTTTTTAAAATGCATCTATGACATTGTCTGGAAGAACAAAACTGGACACAGCCAAAGACCATAAGTTAAGAACTGATTAATTTATAGTATCTTCTTACATGAAGTGTAAGTGCTAATGTAAAGAGACACCAAGATATGCCATAAAGTGAAAAAAAAAAGGTTGTGTGAATATGTGTGTGTATACACAGATATATATTTGGAAAACTTCTGGTAGGTACATATGAAACTGTTGTTGGAGGTTCTAAGGACTCAGCCCAGGAGCCTGGGGTGGGAATAACACTCATTTTTCATTGTATACCATTTTGTGCTATATAAAATATTTTTTCTTTACCATGTGCAAGTGTTATTTGAGTAATCATAAATGTTAAATTTTTTAATGTTGAAAAACAATGAAGACTCAGGAGTGATTTGATAAGAGATTTTAAGTATACAAAGAACTCTTCTACCATGGACAGTGGCTAGCCATTCCCAAGTTCCACAAAGGAGATCTTTAACAAGAGGAAACAGCAGATTTTAAAGAAATATATATTTCAGATTGAAGAAAACGAATAATTTCCTGATGGGGTTGAAGGAGAGTTGTAAAATCCTCTGAAAGGCTTTGGAAAGAGGCTTTGAGTCTTGGGTAGGTGGGGAGTGACTGGGTGAGAGGAGGACCCTGGCGGCCCTGGGAGGTTTCTTTCCACCCCAGGATGCTGTGACCCTCTTCCCAGGAGCAACACCTCTCTGCTAGCTGACAGTTTAATGAGCATTTTACCCAAGGCATTCACACCGGTAGGAAATCCTGTTAGATTTACAAGTGCCCATTAGTTAAAAGTCCTCCGGAGCTACTGTGAGAGGTTTCAGTTTGGGACTTCCTTGTGCTTCCAGTGTTGAATGCCCCGTGCAAAGAGGGCAGCACCTGTAGGAACTTGGTTCTTCTCGCGTATGTTATAAACAGCCACGGGGGACAAAATCTTCAGCTCCTCCTAGCTGACAAACTACAAACCCTACCACCCTCCTACAAGGAACGCCAGTCTATAGGGTAAAAATAGGGTTTCTCTTTGCTGCAAAACATATTCCATCATTCACGTCCTAGTCAGTGGTCCTCAAAGTGTGGTACCTGGACTAGGAGCATCAGCGTCAACTGGAAACTTGTTCAAGATGCAAATGACCCCATACCCCCTGGATCAGAAATTCCCGGGGTGTGGCCCAGCAATCTGTGGTTTCTGGAGGAAGACCACCCACCAACAGGAGTGAGCATTGGCTTGCTCTGCATTCTTCCCTCCAAGGGAGCCCAAGCTGACATCTCTGGACAACATTTTTTTTTTAATTTTTTATTGGGGAACAGCCATGGTCATTGGTTACCCATTGCTGTCATGCTGCAATGGCATAGTTGACTCTTTTAAGGAGGGTGCAGCTCACAGTGGCCCATGTGGGGATCGAACTGGCAACCTTGGTGTTATCAGCACCACACTCTAACCAACTGAGCTAACCTGTCACGCCCTGGACAACTTATTAAATTTCAGCCTCAAGGTGCCTCTCCAGCTCCAAGTGTTAATTGAGCACATCAGTACCTGCCTCCCTTGAGTGGAGCATGATCTGGTGACACTGGTGTCCCACAGAAGGCATGGCCATTCCAGCTCTTATACTGTGGTGTGGGCACACTCCAGAATGCCCAGGGAAGCAAGGCTGGCCCTATGTTCTTATACAAACCATGATAGCCAGATATTGGAAGTCTGCCTTACACCTCACATGTATGCCAGTGACGTAGGGCACTAAATCTCACCATTAAAGACTGTAACCTTTGTAGGTCGAAAATCTCCCATTAGGATGAATATTCCCTTAAGTGAAATCATCTAGTCTGGCAGGATTGGCGTTTTAACTATCCTTTATATTGCCATTATGTTTTCAGACTCCCAAGTGTATTTTTCTCCCTTCTCTCCTTTTGATTTTGGGTCTCGGACAATCCAGAGACTGACATGTAGTGGACAGTGTCGGAAGCTACTCCTGCGTCCCTGCTCCCCTCCCTTTTCTAATGGGAGTTTAGTTTTTGCCCCAGCACCCTCACTTCCCCGTGTAGTCCCTGTGCCCTCAGAGAAGCTTACCTCCCCCAGCAGCAGAGGTGAGCCTACTTGGTCTGAGTGAGATCCCAGCCCCCTTGCTGGTGAATGATTCGGGACAGGCAGGCAACTCAATTCAGATCCCTGAGATTCAAGAACAAGTTTCCTGGGGCAGCTGGGAAAGTCCTTGCTCGCCTTACTCTTCCAGGAAAGCTTCCAGAGACAACCCTGTCTCTCTCCTCTGGGTGCTCTATGCCCACATGTCAGGTTGGGGATTGGTGCTCCTGACTCCCTAGTAGCCCAAGGATGTGGTTGACATAGGAAAGAGGGCAGGAGATGCTGAGACAGGAAACCAGAGCCACTGGGCTAAGGCGTGCCTGCCGCTGGGCTTCCTGTCTCGGGGTCAGTAAATATCCTGGTCACTGAGGACAATTCGACTTGGATTTTCTGTCATTTGTTGCTGAAAACATCCGTCTATAGAGTGAAGATTATTATCACTTTATATATATGGGGAAACTGAGGCACAGAGCTTTTTGTGTGTGTGAGAGACTGTGTGGTAAATGACAGAAGTGAGAGAGGAAGCTCCTGGCTCACTCTGGGCTTGTGCTGTGCCACCCACTGGGAGCAAGTTACTGAGGGTGTTTCCTGGGCACTGGGTTTGGGAGCATGGAGATGAAGAGTAGCACAAACAGGGTACTGGAGCTGCCATGGGCAAGCTCTGCGTGCCCCAGAATTCTGTCTAAGGATGCCCAGATGGAAGGAATGGAGGTAGGGGCACAAGAAAGAAGAAACGATGGACTAGGGAGACAATAGTTCCTATAGAAACGTAAAGATGACAACAACAAAAAATACGTGTTCTTAGAACGAGGGCAAAAATTCACCCTCTCTGAAAAAGTTCATAAGTCTCTTGCATGCTTCTTTAAAGGTGTTTCTATTAGTTTACCGTGGATGTGTACAGAGGGAATTGCCCTGTGTTCTACCTGAGAGCACTGAAGGTCACTCTGCCCAGCTTTTTCACCCACTGACTCAACGCTGCCACCCCAGAGCCCTGCGAGAATTAACCCCACAGCTCTATGGAGCAGACGCCACATTTTTGCATCAGAAATGTGCTCTCTCTCTCTCTCTCTCTCTCTCTCTCTCTCTCTCTCTCTCTCTCTCTCTCCCCTGAGATGAGGGAAGCAGGGATTCTCTGAGGCTGCAGACCCCTCCTCCCCCATCCCATCTACTCAAGTTGCAAATCAGTATTGCTCAGTGGGTAGCGAGTCAAGTTTCAAGTTTATAGGCAACGCAGAAAGGAAGAAGGTACATGGGAAATCATTTGTCAAGACCATATTTAAAAGGAAAAAAAGCTCAGGTCAAAGACGATACACAACCTCTTAGCTATGTTCCCCACTGGTGTTGGCTGAATCAGGGTCCCGTGAGACTTAAATGTCATTTTCAATGGGCTTTGCGATTTGTGATCAGATGGATTATAAATATTCTTGGTCACAGAGTTTAATGCATTTTTTTTCTTCTCCTGAAAGGGATCAAATGGCTTATTTTCCAATGTGAAGGCACTCACAACTTTGGGGGCCTGGCTCCCTCATCCAGAGCTTTACTTTTCAAAATTGATCACCTTTTAAATTAGACACCTATGTTCAGTTTAATAAGGAATTTAGTGTTTGGAGGAGTTAGTAGAAGCTAGGAAGAGATAAAAACATAAGGAACCACACCTTGAGGTTGCAGGTTGGGGGACAGGGTGGAGGGAGATGAGGGTCGTCAGCAGTTAGTAAACAGAGTTAGTAAAAAGAGACTAAGCAAATCGCCCAGATCCAACAGCTTGGTCCTGATTGCTAGGTGACTAAATGTAGAGATGGCCAAGGAAGTATCATAAACAAAAGGGGCCTGTGAGAAGCACCCTCTCCGGCTGCTCAGCTCGGGCTGACTCGAACCACTGTTGCTCAGAGCTCAAACTCTTGAGCGAGCTCTTAACCAACTGAGCCACTCGGCTGGCCCTGAGAAGCACCCTCTCTTTATCTCCCACCACTTCGGCCATTGATAAACCCCGACCTGGCCACAAGCTTGCTGATATTGGTGCAGAGCTGACAGGGTCACACAGTCCTGACCGAGGTGTCATGTGCAAGGCAGGAGCAGCTGGATACCGTGTCTCAAGACAAGGGCCCCACATGTGCAGCTGACCACCTCCCACCGACCCATTGGCCAGCTCACACGTCACCAGCCTATTGGCAGCACACAGAGTCTTGACTTTCTCATAAAACAGAGAAGTGGGCTGGGCTTTGCTGTCAGGGACCTGCCTACCCCAACCCTCCCTACCCTTCACACCTCACCCCTCAGAGCCTGGACACCGATCACTTGCTTGGTGGTTAAACACCTAGTACTCAATCTTTGACTTCACAAACTTTACTTTTTCTTTACTTCCCCCAACTCAACAACACCTTTTGCCCACTGCTGCCCCCATGACCCAGAGGAAGGTGGCAGAGGGACAGTAGCTACCTGTGACCTTAGTTGAATGGAGTCAGTTCCTGCCTTCAACAAACCCCCCACTTTCCAAATCAAGTCTCTTTCAACCCAAGCAAATGGGCTGTTCCCATAGAAATCCCCAAGTGCCTTGTCCAGAAGTGATAAACGTGCTCAGTAGGGCTACTTTCGGCTCCCGGAGCACAATCTTTCTTTTTATCAGAGAAACAAAACACACTGCCATTAAAACAGAGTCACTGAAAACAGCAACAGACCTTTGATAATTTCTGTAATAGCAAATGGAGCTATTACACTATATATTACTGCAGGAGATCAATTTCATACCGGCATTTGAAAATTTGCTTTCAATTTTGAAATCAGAAAATTCTTCGGGTAGCTGTAGGTTCCAACCGTCACATGAGCTGAAAGGCTGATGACAATAGAGAAGACGACCATGACAACTTTGTCCTTGTCTATTTATCTTCTTCATCTGAATTTCTCTTAATCAAATATCTGTAATTTGACCACGTTCTTTGGTACTAGAGGAAGAAACCATACATTTCTCACACCTCTGTGTTAGTGCATGCTGGTTTAGATCTGACTTGGCACCATTTTTGGTATTGAATGAATGATTGCATACTGCACAAAGATCTGCAAAAGGACTTGTTCTTTATTTAACAAATGTCCGCTGCTCAGAAAAAAAATTTTAAAGAAAAAAAAAAGGCAACAGGAACATTCCCCGTGGGTATGGATAAAACAGAATGGGACGGAAGTTTTCTTGTCACCCTGCCGTTCATTCTATGCTAGTCCCAGACCCCTATAGACAGAGGTGGGGGGTTTCACATATGTCCCCTACGCTCCCGAGGGCAGGCTTGCCCTGATAGAGCGAAGCCAAAAAACACTTATTGTCTTTCTTCAGGTTACCTGTCTGTCTTTCCTTCAACTATTTCTGTTATTTCAGGGTTTAGATCTCTAACATCTGTGGCCAAAGGGAAGCCTGGGTAGTCTTCCCTTTGTCACATTAGAAGGATTCAAAGCTGTAAAATTGAGATGCACGTGAAAATGCCTACGTGGCCATTAACCTCCTTGCACTTGCAGCTTGAGGTTTTGGACCCTCAGAACTAATTTAAAGGCCATTTGTCCTTCATATTTGGACGATGAGTCTCCAAGCGCTTAATCAGAATGAAAAAGAATCAAATATCCCATCCACTGTAAGGCCTCCGGTACCCAGCTCTCGCCTGTCAACCAGCAGGACATTTAGATTTCCACATACTCCCTAAAATCACCTCAGAGGCAGAAATAAAAAGGGTATCACAAAATTCGGCTGCAGCTACTTAATGGAGGGAAGGTCAAAGCAGGCGACACCAAATGGAGACAATACTCGAGCTTCCTGATTCAGGGTCTCAAAGCGACTGAGGCGGGGAGAGCCTCCTGAGGGTGCTACATGCCACTATAAAACGAAACAGGATATGCAAGCTGTCCCATTGCAAGTAACAACGAGGGCGGTGGGAGCGAAAGTTAAGGGTTGTCATGGTGGAGGGTCTATCTGCCCAAACCAAGTGCGGACAGGGAGGCAAGTCTGCTTTTTTATGGGCTGCGTGAAACAAAAGACATCAAAACCGTTGCTTTACTCCTGGTCTAGCCCAGAGCCACAGTAACATTCTCATAACAAGGAACCGAAGGCAGAGATGTTTCCAACCGCTTGTGGAATGTGTGGCTCCAGCCCTCTCAATTTAAGGGAGGCCCCAAGCTACTGAACACGCAGCTGTTAATCTGCATGATTACTGAAGAACAGTAAAACCATCAACCCCCCCATTCCAGCTTAGCAGGGGGCAGGAAGCAGTCACCGGCTTGATCTCTGGGAAACAGTAGAAGAAAAAGGCCTGGCTAGGAAACTTGAGTTGAAAAAGCAGCCCCGTAGCACACTGCTTTTCTCCCTCTCAGAGACGTTCTTTCTGAGCCCAGGCTCTGGAAACATCAGTGGCGAAAGGGGGGGCACCATGGAAGCGCTTTGTAGAATCCTTGGGAGCTGCTAAAACTTAGCAGGGATGTCCCCAACCAGTTCGTTTTTAATAGTACTTTGTGATTTGTCACGATCCACCTAATTAAAGGAGAGAAGTTGGGAGGGGAGGGGAAACCACTCTAATTATGCTCACCAACATAGGAAAATAAGGCCCTCTTTTCACAGAAATGAAACAAAGTTTCTCCACTAATAGGGTCTCACTCATTCATTTACTAAATATTTATTGAGCATCTATGAATGAGTCCCTTGACTAGGTAGAACTAGGACCCAATTTGGGGGCATCAGGGAAGGCTCCCCAGAGAGGAGCAGATGTCTAAGTGGACATCAGACAATGATGACAGATAGCCAGGGGTGGTTCGGAACAAATTAGAAAGCAGTTTCAGACCAAGGGAGCAGCAGGGGTCCTCTCGGGTGGGGCAATCCCTGTGTCTGCCCCCCCCCTTCCTCCTCAGTCACATGCCCAGAACTGCTCTGGATTTTTAGGAATAATGATAAAAGTCCTTCTTCTTAGCTTCACCACCAGGGCTCAGACCCATTTCTTTCAGCATCCCTGAGCTCCAAGCTTTTAAAACAGGTTCAGTTGATCATTTTGACTTTAATTTGATGTTATTCTATTTTTATCAGTCCATATAAATTAACCTGAAAATTATTCAAAATAATAGAAAATGGTTTGTCCTTGTCATATTGGAAATGTTTATGGCCACCTCAAGAAGAACGTTTGGCTGAGTATTTGTGTCACGTGAGCTCCTGAGTAGAAGCGTGTTGCCTGGATGGAGTAGGAGCAGGGTACAGAAGGAAATGGCTGCTGGTCTTGAACCTGTAGGACCTGGAAAACCCTCCTGAAGGAGGTCCGCACCCCAATTCCAATTAGGTGTAACGGCTCTGTCACAGTGGAAGTAATAACCCAGGAGCCAAACAACATGGGAAGAGGCTCCCGTGCAAGTTTACTGCTGGAGGGCAGCTCACAGGAAAAAAAAAAGATGACCTGAACAGTATGATCTGGGGAAAACTACTAAAGCAGCTGGATTTATTTGGAGAGATAGAATAAAGGAGTTGTAAATATAAAATGAAATATAAATATATAAATATAACATGAAATATAAAAAGAAAGGAGGTTATCAAGGATCTCTTTTCTTCTTTAAAGTCAACATGGTATTGGAGTTGGGCACATTGATTCTGGAGTCAAACCATCTGGGCTGAAACCCCCACTGAACTACTTTTTTTTTTTTTAAGATTTTTATTGGGGAATTGGCGGATGGAAACAGCGCTGGGGAATTGGGGGAAGGGGAACAGACAAGTTGCTGTCTTTTTGTTCTTCAGTCTAGTTGTGGAGGGCATTGCTTCACTGGCCCAAGTTGGCACCATCATTGCACTCTTCCCGGGCGAGGCAGATCAGTCGTCGGCTTCTGGACGGCCGCTCACTGCGGCTGCTGGCCGCTCACGCTGGCTGCTGGCTACACATGGTAGCCCATGGCAACCCACTGCAGCAGGGGCTGCAGCCTACGCCATCACTGGCGACTCACGGCAGCCCAGCTCCAGGTTGAGCTGTTGTTCAGCATCTTAGCTGTAGAGGGCAGTGTCACTGGCCCTCATATGTGGGATCCGAACCGGGGCCCTCTGGTGTCCCAAGCCAGCTCTTAACCAATGCGCCGCTGTGCCGGCCCACCACTGAACTACTTCTTAGTCATTTTATCTTGTGCCAGTTACTTACTATCTTGTGCCTCAATGTTCCTTATCTATCAAATGGTGCTGTAAGAGCACTTACCTCATGAATTTGGGGTGAGGATTAAATAATGACAGGCATGTAAGTATGCCAAAGTAATGCTCAATAAATTTAGTTATCGTTATCATACACACACACACACACACACACACACACACACACACACACACACACACATACTTTTTACCAGAAAAGAATGAGAAAAACATGGGCTTCATTACAAAGGAAGAATGTTAGTCCAAATAAGAAAGAATTTCCCAAGAGCAAGGGTGTTTAACAACATAACAATAGTTTTCTTAGACAAAGCAAGTCTCAGAAAGTTCTGTCATTGTTCTGCAGAAATGAGATGGATCCTAATCTGCTGAGGATGAATAACACGAAATGACAAAAAGGTCTTGTGTTGGGGCAAGAAGAGGACAGTGTTTAGAGACACAATACTTGGGTCCAAGTCTCAGCTTCACCTACTAAAAGCAATACAATAGGCTCAAAATGGAGTGGCTTGTGCTAAGCTCCACATCATCAAATTTAGATTTAATTACAGTTTTGACTCTCTCAGAAATGGAATCCTAAACCAGTCAGTCAGGAATTGCCTGATCAGTATTAGTTAGGTAACCTGCCTAATAGACCCTGGTATCCCCTACAAGGAAAAGAAACTTGCAGTAACAACCAATCTGCATTTTTACCCGGTGCAATTTCCTCGTTCCTGCTCCCTTCTGCCTATAAACTCTCTTGCCTTGTATAGTTCTTTGAAGCTCCTTTCTATCTGCTAGGTTGGATGCTGCCCAATTCACGAATCACTGAATAAATCCAATAAGATCTTCCAAGTTTATTCAGTTGAATTTTGTTTTTAACAACCACAAATCAAATCCATACTGTTTTCCATACTGACTGTACCAGTTTACATTTTCACCAAATGTGTACAAGTGGGAACCATTTTCTTCACATACACCATACTCCTCTGTCCGTTTGCAGCTGAGGTGCCCTTTTAACAGCCTCTAGGCTAGGTACCAACATGGCTCTAACACTGCGTGTGCACATGAGAACTTTGTTGTTATTTTGAAAGATTTGCTACGAATATGTTCAAGTGAACTCGAAACTCAATTCCATTAATAAAAGAAATTTCATTGTTTTATTTGAAAGAAAGAGAGGCCTGTTAAATTTTTAAGTAGATTTGCAACTGCAGAAAATTTCCAAATGGCTGTAAAAAATGGTTTTAAATTTGCTTAATCACCTACTTTAAGAAGAAAGTTTTTCTCTGGCGACCAAAAGGGTATGAAGAGAAAGTCTTGATTAGGAGTTGAGTGCAGCCATTTCAAACATAAAACTTGAAATGGAAAAATATATGTCTATAGAAGCAAGCTCAAGTTTCTTATCTTAAAACTTAAAAAGGTTTTGTTTGGAAGGTTTATACAAATTCAATGTTAATATCTTTCTTGGTACTTTTTATTTTATTTTTTATCATAATTATATAACAAAAAAAAGTAGTAATTATTTTCACCAAGCCCCATAGGTGACATTTCCCAATCCCCTCTAATTCCCTCCAGGGTGCCATGCAAATATTCGAATTTCCTATGTGTGATATGTTGTGGAAATCACTGGAAAGCACCGCCTTAGAGAAGACAGCAGACCCTACACAGCAAGGATTCACTAACTTCTTCCTTGTTAAATGAACTCACATCTGATTCAGATATTGAGAGGGTCTGTGCCTCAGAGGAAGCCAAGTCTCTCAGCAGCCCCACACGCCAATCGTGTAATTTCATTCTCCTTGCCAATGATAGGGTTCGGAATGGGCATGTGATACGATTCTAGCCAATAAGCCATGAGATGGAAAATTTCAGGAGGCAGATGGGGCTTCTGGAAAGTTTTTCTCCAATTAAGTAGAGACATAAGAAAGGGACATTCTTTCTTCCAGCCTTTTATACATTGTTGAGTGAGTCTGTGATGCTTGGAGCTGCAGCAGCCACCCTGAAACCATGAGGCATTAACTATGAGGTCACCCCCAACATGTTGGGAATGACAGATCAGTAAGGACATTGGATCCTGATGACCATTGAGCCACTCAATTAACCAGCCCTGGAACTTTCTCTCCTCTGGACATCTTGTTATGTGAGATGATGAAATTTCTCCTTATTTCAGTTATTTTTATCTAGGATTTCTACTACTTACATCTAAAAATATTTTCACTAATGATGCACAGTGAGTTTGATGCACTCCAGATGACAGTTTCAATATTCCGGTAGAACAGGAATGCCTGTTTTTCTTTCCCAGCATTAAAGTCATAGTAATTCTTTGCCAATTGAAGAGGCAGCATTTAGTTTAAGATTGACATGGCCTGCCTGTCTACTTGGGAGAAAGAGCTGCTTTAAGGACTTGTGCCTCCTAACTGCATCCATGGAGCTCTGCCTTCATCACAGTGAGTCTATCTGTTGATTCAAGCTGGCCCAGCAGGACCTCTGCTTTCTAACACTTAATTCTAGTCATAAAATATGCTGAAAAGTAATATATTTGCACTTAAAGGGAACACATTCTTTAATTTAAACTTTTCATTGTGCGCCACCAATCTTCTTCCAATTAGGTGTTTTAACCATATTTGTGGTTACAACCATGTGTTGTAAAGTGAAAATCACTTGAACGTCATAAACTAATACATACCTCCATCGTGAACAACAACTTGCTGAGATTAAAGAGTATGTGAGTGTGTGGTATGTGAGAGAGACAGAGAGGGTGAGCCAGGGAGAGACTTGGGGACAGAGAGAAGTACCCACATTCAGCCACATCAGGTCTCCCCTATGAGAGCAGCTGTCTGCCCCATCCCAGCCCTCTGTGAGACCTAATTAGGCAGGGAGGTGGGATCACGGTGGACTTTGTCCCCTGACATGGCTCACTCAAGGTGAAGGCCTGATAGGCATAAAATACCTTCTGTAGATTTTACTTTCTTTCAGTGCTGAATCCAATTTATTCCTTCACGTAGGCTTGGCACGACTTCAGCTATCTCATTTACTACTCACAACAGCCTTCCTAGGAAGATATTGTCCCCATTTCAAAGGCATAAAATTGAGGTGCAAAAACATGAATACTCAGAGTCGTACAGTCAATACGAGGCCATGTGGCCTTGATCCCAGATCTAGTTGACACAAAAGCCTATGATGGCACAACACCCCTCTATGGGAGTGCTTTGCTAGCCAGCCACTACAAGACCTGATTATGTAAAGACTAAAAGGGTAATAGGCCAAAACAGTTCATTTGTAATTTGTCGGATAATTAGTTGACATAAACCTCAGTTACGTTCAATCGTATGGACCAAAAATATTATAGGCTTATTCTAATGATGATTATGTCTTTGGATTTTTTTTTTGTTTTTATTGTTTGCTTTTACTATAAAAAAGATAATAAAAAGTAATATGTGTTCAGGATAAAAATTTTGGAAAGTACAAGGAATAAGACAAAATAAAATAAGTACCTGTTGCCCTATCACACAGAAAAAAATTACTATTAACATTTTGATAATAACCCCTTGGCTTTTCAAAATCATGTGAAATGTGAAAAAATTGCTCTCTATTAGTATTGTTATAATTTTTGCAGAAAACAAGTTTCATTTAACATGACTACAATGATGAAAGGAGCTGCCTGTAGCTACATTTGTCAATTACCTTACCATCTTATCATCACTGCGTTATACTTTGCTCTGGTCCTTTATGTTTTTTAGAAATAAAAACACATTACTACAGAAAACTACCTGATGTATATGAGATGCATTAATAGGGAAAGATGCAAGAATTTGGGTTACACTACTAAAACTAATATAGAGTAAAAACCAAACTCCCCAGTAGAAAAAAAATACATGAATTTAACAATTCACAGAAAGTAATACAAATACTCGATAACCACGAAACCTGTCCAACCTCACTATTGATCAAAGCAATCAAGTTATAAACATGACAATCAATTTTTTGCCTCTAAAATGGTCAGAGGTTTGCAAATATGATAATGCTTGATTTGATGCTGGTGAGGGTCTCAGGAGAAAGAACTCTCTATCCATACCTGATAGGAGAGAAATTGACCCAATCGTTTTGGAATTACATACCCACAGGCTCAAATTTGTTCCCGCTCCTTACTCTTCTTCTTTGAGGAATATAAGACAGATGACCAGGATCTATACACATGGTCATTCACAGCAGTGTAAGCTATAATAGTAAAAATCAGGAAACAACTTCAAAGTGCAAGAGATAGAGAAACAAGTTATGGAACATCTGCCCAATAGAGAATTAAGCTGCCAAAAAATTTTTTTGAAGACTACTTAATAATATGAGATTATCACAATGTCAAGAGGTAAGAGTCATAGTAAGCGGGGGTGAAAAGCAGGATGTAAAACTGTAGATATAGGAGGAACCAATTTTTATTTATATGCATGCAAGAAAAAAGTTTGAGGGAGATATATGTGTATTAAGTACTCACAATCTTTGAATGACTAATCCATGATTAAATGTCATTAAAATTTTTTTTAATATTCTACAAATGAGAGCACATTATCAGAAAAAAAATAATAAACTAAAAAATTTCTGAAGGTATAATAACTAGCTAGGCTCAGGAAAAGACAACACAGCTTGAGCTGGCTAACCCTAAAACACCCTTGAAGGATGCCCAGTCCTCAACCATCCCTTCTCCCTGGGAATAATGACTATGGCAACTTCCTCTATTTATTGAGTAATTACTATGAGCCAGGCATTATGTTAAGTATTCAACAGCAGTCCAATAAAGTAGGTACTTGAATTCTCCCCATTTTACAGAAAATGAGTCTAAGACTTTAAGACTAAAGTGATTCACCTAAGGTCATTCAGGTATGAAAACAGAATCAAACAAGGTTTGACGCTAACAAACCAAAAACAATCAACTATTTATGCATTCTCGGCTGCTCTCAAATCTCCCTTTAGGCTCTGCCCCTCCAATTAAAATAATTCTTAATAGCCAAACAATTTAGTTTTCCAAGTTCTAAGCCTTTGGAAGAAAAGCATTATTTAAATCTAAGAAATATATACAGTAAATAGGAACCGAAAATTTGTTTTGTCACTTCAAAGAGTCTAGTCACCAGGACTGGCCTCCGGGCCTGAGGGCTTGGGCGGCCACCTACTGAAAATGGCTCCATGCTTGATTTAATGCTTTGCTGACACTATCTTATAATTCTCAATTTTTCAACAAGGAGCCCACGTTTTCATTTTTCATGGGGCCCGGTCCTGCTAGTCACATATGAGTAACTAGGCCTCAAGAAGCCAGCCAGAAGCCAAAGTCAGCGACCAGAAAAGCACAGAGGAGAAAGAACTGCAGAGAAATAGGGTCAAAACTTGGGTGGAACCAAGCCTGAAGCCCACCCCCTCTGGCCCTCCCATTATATGAGCCAATGCAGCTCTGCATTGTTTAAGTCCGTTTGAGTTGGCCTTTCTATTGCTTGTAGCTGAAAGCACAAAATGACCCTTCACACTGGAAGAATGGGGATCTAGGCACTAGCCTAATTATTTATTGTACAAATTATTTTGTGTAAATCCCCACTTCCCCAAACCTTAGTTTTATCATCTAGTAAAACCAGACATCATAATACCTGTCCTGTTTACTATGGGGGCAATATCACTATGGCTGAAGAAACAAAAGGTACAAAAGCCCTTTGAAACATGCTGTTGTTACATATAGATATATGAGATAGGGTTACTCTTAGGCTAAATAAATTTATAATGTGTCCAAGAAATCTACTTGTTTTTCTGGATATATTACATATACATAAATAACACTGCTTTAGTTTGAGTTTCCTTGTTTTCTTTCTCATTTCTCTTCCCAGCCTTACTTAGCGTCTCATAGATGTGTGGGAGGCAGTGACGCAGCTTTCCAGAGTCATTTTCTCCCTATTCATCAGATTCCAAAATTCCAAACAAAAGGATACAGTCAATTCTTTAAAGCATCTCATTGAAACCCCTCCAGTTCTGTAGGAAGAACAGGAATCTGAGATGTGGTACTGAAGAAGCTCTTTGGGGGGTAAGGGAGGGGCAGAAAGAAATCTGTCTAATCCTAGAACAGACTACATGTGTGGCACATTTATCCTCCTAAAAGGTAAATGCAATTGTCAAAGGCATTTAATGGATTGGCAGAATTTTAAATGGAAGCTGCATGTTTTCACAAATGCACTAACTTGTGATCATTCACTGCAGAGAGAAATTAAACTGAAGCAAGGAAAGGAAAATTCTAGCCTGTGAAAAAAACACACAAATGCAAAGCAAGGAGCCATTGAGAACCTGGGAGACCAACTGGTCAATTAAGTACCACGTAAAGATTTCCAATTTTCTTGTAGTAAATTATTTATTTAGCTCTTACATACCATCAATATATTTTACAAGTTTAATACCCAAATTATAGCAGGCCCACCCATTTATAGCCCCATAAATGAGTCCTGACTTACCAATGTGAATTCTTATTCCTGGCAGTGTCAGATTTAGATTGGATTTGGATCTATTGCTTTTATCCTTATCAGACATTTCGAGGCTGATATTTTATTGCTATATTTAAAATGGAAAGTGCTTTAAAATAGACTGAAAAGGGAGAACAACTGATTCCTGCCCGATATGTCATTTCCTGACTTAACATTCTACTATAATCTAGGATAAAGGGTTGGCAGTCCACATAGAATCCCTCTCCACTGACAATTTCCCCACACACAGAGAATTTCTCGGAGGAAAGTGAGTGATTATAAAAAGAATGACTTTAATCTTAAGTAAGAGTAGCTGGAGCTTTCAGTAGTAAAACTGACAGGCAATTTCCATGCCTATATACTTTGTAAGTCAAATGAATAATAAAGAATATAAATGAAATACATCGAGCCATTTCTTAAGTCCTAAAGTATATATGGAACTAAATTGCCAAGGCTTGTTTTTCAAGGGTTGGATCTTGTGAAATATGTAGAACAAACCAATAAATTAAGGCAGAAGAGAAGACGAATAACAAAGCAAACCTGGGGGACAGCTTCCACTTACAGTTATAAAAAATATGATAGCTCTGAGATTAGTAAACCCCATAGTTACAAATATGAAAACAAGTGCAAAGTAGGATTAATGACACCAAAAATTATCATAATATCCAATTGTGGGATTTAGGCCTTCGAAAAAAGATGTCACCAAGATGATTTTTTAAATTGTGTACATTAAGTTTTTTAATTTACATGGTTAACATTCTTTTAAAGATTTTTATTAAAAGTTTTTTAATGAACCTCAAAATGACAAACTTGAACATGAGGTTCATAGGAACCAGCCAAGCTTTGTGGAAAGGACAGAGGGACGTGAGCTCTCAGCCCTAGGAGGAGACACCAAGGGCAAGCCACTACTCAGAGCTTACTGCTCTCTCATTTGAAAACATGGCCTGTCTTATGGAAGTACATTAGGGCAAAGTGCTTTGGAGGAGAAACATGGTATTTGATATTAAGGCAAATTGTTTTGAAAAAAGAAGGAATTGTCTTATCAAGAAACTTACAGTCAAAAATAGAATCAGATCAGCTTTGCCGTTCCAGCTACACCCCTTGGGCTCCAGCATCCCACCAGCACACCTTCCTCTAGGCCAGCTACATAATTTGTGGGGTCCACTGCACAATGAGAATGTGGGGTCCTTTGTTTAAAAAAGAAGGGGGAACTAAAGGCACTAACTTATAACGCTTTCCCTTTCTCAGTCTCTTGACTTGTCATGGTGTGTTCTTATTTACAAAATGCTGTACTAAAGAGAAGTTTCAAATTTTTAAAATTATTAGCATGAATTTTACTGTTCATCTTCATATTGTGTAATGCCATATTGTGCAATGAAAATATAAGAGGGCTGAATTTATATGCAAAATCACCAAAATTGCACAATTCGTATTTTGTACTTCATACATGCACATGCATTTTGTTCTTACCACAGCAGTGAAAATGCTGCACAAAATGGTTTCCTTTCACTTCTGGATAAGTGCATATTCTACCAACATTCTACCTTTGGCTTTGGCTGACTGATGGGGTGAGAGGGACGGAAGGAAAAGGAGCCATGATTTGCCATATCTTTCCCTTTCCTTTTACATCATCATTTTCAGTATAAGCGGTGACTACTGGAGGGAAGTAACACAGGTAAGAGAAGATATGTTTGGATTCACCTGTTGTTTGTGTCTCCTAGAACTCCACTTCTTTTTGCATTCGAAGCAAATTCTGGAAAGCAAGTTTTCTCATGGGAAGCCTGGCCCCTTGGGGCTTTCAGCTTCCTTGCAACATCCACGAGAATTTTGCGTTCACGAGGCATCACGAGCCCTTCATGAGACTACAGCGTACTCAAATATTGTATGAATGCTCAGCGCATGCTCCACGTCCCATCAGACTTTACATACAAAATACAAGTCCAAAAAGAAAATTATTAAGAATTTCAAGATGTTGACAGTAGAGTCTAAACCGAGTGTGACCCTCTGAGCACTGGGCCTTGAGCCACTGCACAAGTCACACACCCATGAAGCCCTCCCTCTCTGCCTTCCACCACACCTCTACCTAGGGTTTCTGGAATTCCCAGTGTGGGAGATGAGATAGTGGCAAGCCTCCAATAAACTGTTCTCTATTCAGATACTCACTACCTGGCCTGTGCTAGCCCGGCTTAGGAAAATCCCTGTAGATAACCTCTTCCTTATGCTCTTGCCTTGAACATACCCATGTCAACCTTCCCCACTATTTCCAGACTTTGAAGAAATGTAGAATAGCTCATGTTCCAATACAAAAGTAAAAAAACAACAACCAAAAACAAAAAAAAACAAACTGTATTTCCATTGGCTCATACCTTTCCATTTTCTCTTAAAACAGTGTTGATGCCCCCACGCAACTGAGCAAATTTCAGTGAACCCTTATTGTTGCCAAATTTTCAAAGCTAGTTGGCAAAAAATAGAGGTACCTGGGCAGAACTTTAGGGTGGAAGGCCAGTTAGTTTTTTTAAATCCTGGGCTGGAAATTAAAAAAAAAAAATGTTATGTGCAATGCTACTTTATGTGAGTAAAGAAAGAGCTCACCTATCAAAAAAATCACAGGTTTTGGATGAAACCCATGCATTTCCATAAGCAATGAACCTGGTATTTAATTCTAGAGGGAATAAATGACTAGGCCACGGAATAATAAAGAAACGGGGTGAGTTTAGTAAGATTTGTTCAATAATCCTAGAACACAGGCAGGTATTTAGAAACTTTTCTCACTGATGCCTGAAGGGAAAAAGACCTTTCTCTTTTTTGTTTTTGTTGTTGTTGTTATTCTCCCTTTCTATTTCCAGCCTAGCATTCCTAGAGTTCTTTCATTTGTAAAATACTTAGTGAAAACACAAGACCACACAGCTGCTCTTGTGGGTACATGATTTTTTTTTTCTTATTTTGCACCTGCACAGAAATATTTTCAGTTCAACTGTAGGAATGGGTAACTGCCTGAGTTAGGATGGGGGAAAGGCTGATGATGTTTTCTTTTGCTTTTTTGAAGCTTTAGAATGGCACCCTCACCGAGCCTGCTAACCACGCCACTTCCCTCCAAGATTTAAGATCAAAAGAGTCGAGTGTCCAGGGTCCTGCAGATTTAAGCACCAACCTCTCAACGAGTGACTAAAAGACTGCACATCCTTTTCCAAGAGTCCAGTTTTCATCAGCACTTAACAAATTCAATATGTTGGGGCAGAGCCCAAGGGCGTCCCTCTGCAGAGGTTAGCAAACTCACAGGCCAGGCTGACTACACTGATAAGCTGGTGGCAGCCACGAGCACACTCTTACTTTGTTCGTAAGCCCCATTAATTAGCCCTTGAATGTGGCCACATTCCAACTAAAATCATGTATTGGGCCCTACTGACTCCTTTCCTGGAACTCTAAATGGACATCGTTCATCCTTCCTAGCTCATGGGCAGCCTGCTGTGCTCTGAAGGTGGTTGTAATTCAGGGGGAAGGAAGCTGGATGCCCTGACCGGTAAATATTTAATAATCACAGAACTCTCTCCAGATCCATGCTCTTTTCCTTTATATCCTTGGGGAGCTGCGTACTTTGGAATAAAACTAACTGCTCAGAACTTACAACACATTCAGAAGAGGCAAATCTACAGAGACAGAAAGTAGGTCAGTGGCTGCCAGGAGATGCGGGAAGGGGACAATGGAGGGTGATTACTGAATGGCTATGGGGTGTTCTTTTGGAGTGATGAAAAAGTTTTGAAACTAGAGAGAGGTGGTGATTGGACAACATTGTGAATGCGCTAAATGCCACTGAATTGTGCACTTTAAAATGGTTGGTTGTGTTATGTGAATGTCACCTCAATTTCTTTAAAAAAAAGTAAAACAGGGCCAGCGAGTGGCGTGATGGTTAAGAACTGGCTTGGGACGCCAGAGGGCCCCAGTTCGGATCCCACATATGAGGGCCGGTGACACTGCCCTCCACAAAAAAAAAAAAAAAAAAAAACCTAAAAAAAAGTAAAACACTGTTCTCACAGATTTCATGCACTTTTCATCAATTCTCTTAAGAGACAGTTTCGGGGATACGTTTCACTGAAAAGTCACATCACCCAATGAGTCCATAAGAAGAGGGTTTACCCATTAGCTGATGAGACTGTTCAGTAGGTATCATTTGACACAAAATAGTGGTTTTTCTCAGCTACCTGAAAAGACTTGGTCTCATCTTCCTGAAGTAAAGACTGGATATGTCTCTCTTTAGATGAGATTTTCTCACACAGCAAGAACAACAAAAAATAGGTTGGAGGTGCCAGGAGTGGTAGCACCGTGATGTGCTGTGAGCCTGCTTGCTCGAAGCTCATGTGTGAATGGCTTTGGCTGTAGAGGGAATACCTCTGTTGGCTGGAACAACTGGGCCCAGTGTGATGTGATGCCCAGTGATCCAGCCCCCAGTGACTGACACACTTGTGTTGTCCAAGTTGAAAGGCTCAGGCAACAGACATGAGTGACACCCTCCATCCCTTCGGTCTGAGGTTGGCTCCCTAGTCCCACAGTGCTCGACTTGTAAAGCAGGTGCCACGTGAAGCAGTAATTAAAAAAACCCAGAAGTCACACATGCCAGACTATTACACAATCCAGCCCCGGCGGGGACTTAAATATGCCTTCTCGTGAATGTTCCACCCTGTCAAACGCATGCAAAGCAAACTGCGAAGGTATGAGCTAATTGATTTGACCAATGTTTCTAGTTCTCTCTAAAACTTTGCTTTTAAAGAAATAGCTAAAGTGTGTCTCTGTTTTAAAAGTGTACATTCAGTTCAAATCTTTCATCACACCCACTGTGACAGATGCCTAACCCCAACTGGCTTGGTGCCTGTGATGCATGAGCTTCTGAGTCTTCATAAACCCTTATTTACTAACTCATGACGGCCTCGCTGCTAAGTCCAGTCTAAGTTTTAGATTTGCCTGGTATATAATTAGCGCTGAATTGTTGGTTTGTTTTCCAGGGGAAAACATATAGCGTACAATAAAATTTAGAAAACCTCCCAGCACTTTTGATAATATCATAGCAGCATAGAACCAAAGGGACTATAGAGAGTTGCTTTTTCCAAATGTCCTCATTTTAGAAATGAAGTCGAAGGGCGGTTGAGTGACTTCTCCAAAGTGGGTTAGCGATGGTGTCGGACTAGGAGCCAGGTCTCTGATCCCACTTCATTGGTTGTGGCCCACCAGTATGTCTTTCTTCACTTAAGAGGCTCTGAAGACAAGGGATGATGCAATTCCAGAAATATACCATGATATCATATTTTAAATTATTTTTCCACACAGGGTATAATGAAAAAAAAAAAAAAAAAACCACAACAGTACCTTAGAAATCTACATCACGTCTCACACATGTCTCTGCCCTGGCATTAGGCAAACCCAGCAGGCTGGGGTCTTGTTGAAACCTTAAAACAAACCAGGCCAATCCTGAGGTCTAGACAGGCCCCAGACAGGGTTTCCCGAAGCTTTGAAATGCGATTTTAGAACTGGGTAATTTAGAGGCAATTTAACCCAGAAACCAAACTGACATTCAGACCATTTATTTTGAAAACATTTTTAAAGCATCTACTCACCCCTTTAAAATACGATTTTGTGTTTTACTTGGGGCAGACCAACTGGAATTGCAATGATTAAGGTTCAGAGTTACTCACTCTTAGTAAGTTCTAAACACAGAAAATGTAGCCTCCTTCCTAGGTGCATAAACTCAGGATCCAGGAGAAACCTGGTTTGTTGAAGAATCATCCAAAAATCCTGTTCAATTTTTACATTGCTTTTTCAACAGTAGAGGGGTCTATCTATGTATTAAAGAGTTCCAAGAACAATTTCAACATAACTTGTGTGCAAGGCAGCCAAATTACTCATCGATACAAAAGCATCATTGGTGTGGAACTCAGTCTTGCAAATAATAGGTACTCACAATTTTTCTTTTTAGTGAAACTTCTGTTCTAGCATGCAAAGACTGGGCCATAATCTTCTTTTCTATAAAACAACCAGGTACCACAATTAGGAAGATGCCAGAAATCCTATCACACTCTAAGTGCTGGGTATTAAGCAGAATTCCCAGTATGTGAAGAAGTAACTGTTGCTATTTCAGACTCATTTTCCTTTGTGGCTTCTGCTCAACACTGGGACAATTTTATTTCTAAAATGAATGACAGTGCTGGATGGGAAAGGTTGGCCAAAGTTATCTGAGAGAATCAGATCATGCTGAGGGTGAATATGTAGTTCTTAAAGTTTAGGCCTTGGAAAAACACGGTTACTCTCTCTCAACAGTGTGTGGTTATTGGTAATTACCTTAAAATATAACTGTAGGAAACAGTACCAGGCTGTGATGACTCTGTAGTCTCTGGGTTCCTTCTTTTAATCCTTTTTAGTCATTTTAAATTCAGCTTTTTAAAAGTCTTAGTCCAATTGCCTTCGGGAACAATAAAGTGGCAATTAGAGATGACAAAGGCATAGAACAGACACAATTACTTATCGCCATAGTAAAAGAAAAAAGATGGGTCTATGAACCTATCAAGCAAACCTGCAAAATGAAATGGGCTGCTGGACCTTATGAAAAATGGACCCAAATATTTGCTGAATGTATTTTTGGCTACCTCCCTCTTGAGATATTAAACCATTTTCTTTTACCCAAGAATTTACTACCATTACATTTTATATTAATTTAACAACTTTGATCAGGCAATCATCATTTATTTGCCCAAATTACCAGTCCCTTAGTACTTCATCAGCAAAGGGAAATATTTCATAGACCATGAGGCAAAGCCTCTAATTACTATTAGAGCATAATTTAAAGTAACTTCAACAGGTATTGTAATTTTGACCGATTGAGTTACTAATTTGGAGAATCAATTATCTCCTGGACCCCTTCAATTTGCTGCCTCATTTAATTGGTAGTGGCTGTCCAATTACACATCTGGCACAGTAGTTGTATGTGCATCTGCAAGTCTTCAGCCAATCAGCCAATTGAGCCTACTTGTCAGGTAAGAGTTGTGCAGGTTTGAAGACTTTGATACATTTGTGTATCAAATCATTTTTATAATTTGTATCAAATTAGTCATAAACTTTTCTCCTCATGTAACCTTCTTCTGCCATTCATCTAAAAATTTTAAAAATTTAAAGCAGTTTTATTCATATAACTCATCTCTATTCTTCCCTCTGGCCCCAATTTCAAAAGACACTCAATCTAAAAAAAAATGGGGGGGGGGCAACCTATGAGTGCAAAAACAGAAAATCAAATGTCACCCAATACTGCAGGGTGAAATTAGTACAATCCTGTATTATTACTTACAATGTAAATTGTACAAATCTTTGAAAAGCAGCAGGTCCACAGGAGTCATAAAATGTTCATGCACTTTGATCCACTTCCAGAGTTTTATCCTGAGGAAATAATTCCATAGAGGAAAGAAATATATATTCCAAAGATGTTCCTTCCAATGCTGACTTTAACAAAGAACAAACAACTTTTATTGTTAAACAACAATAAAAACACAAATAAAAACGAAAACAAAAAATGTCCAATATAGAGAAATATTTAAATAAGCTATGTCAAAAAATAAAACACATAACCGTTCCACATGGAAATGATTAAGACTGCAGAAATATGAAAAATGTCTATCTTAATTGAAATAAGCAAACTATAAAATGAGACAGTTGCAACGATGTACAGGTGAGTGCCCATATTCCTTATATAAAAGGTAGAGTAAGTACTGTAATCTCTTGGAACACAAGCCAAGTGCTTTGGGAGATGAAGAGAAGGAGGTATCACTCCACTTGGGAAGCTGTAGAGATGGCATGTGAAACTGGCATACAAAGGTTCCAGAAAGTTGAGAAGGGGTTACTGTGAAGGGGAAAGTTCAGTGCCGAGAAAAGATGTGTCATATTTGAGGATCTTGGAGGGTTTGATTTGGCTGCATTGTGGGCAAGCATATGGGATGGGTGACATGTTTATTTGCCTGGAATGAGAAGCCAGCATCTTACTGTGGAGTGCTAAAGGTTAAGGTTTCTCTCTAGAAGCAGTGAGAGAAGCTGAGCATTTTAGAAAAGAGGGAGGCCACATGCTATAAGCAGACTGAGACTTGGAGGAACTGGTTTTGAATCCTACCTCTATCCGGTGGTAACTTTGTGTCCTTGGACATGTTACTGAAGCATTTTGAGTCCTGGTTTCCTCACCTCTGCAGTGGTAGTCATACCTACATCTTAGGGTGATGGTGGGAATTAAAGACAATACATACATAAAGTACTTGGTACCTAACAGGTACTGCATAAATTGTATTTACTTTTGCTATATATAAGAGTAATCTGATATCAGGAAGCAGCATGGATTTGGGTACAGAGAAGAAGGTGTGGGGAGAAGCACTTTAGGCCCTTACTGTGCTAGACTACACACAAAAAGAAATGCAGTCTGAAGAAAAGTGACGTTGGTGGCAAATGGAAAGGTAACGCAGAGCCAAGAAACACCGTGAAGGAAGACCCCCTGTAAGGCTGGGCCGGGGTGAATCCAGGTTTGGTGGGCTATGAAGCATATGTAATTGGGAGTCCTTTTTAAAGAAAAAGAATAAAATATTCAATATAAAAGTGAATATTTGCTTAGAACAAGAAATCATAACAAATTACAAAATCGAGAAACCAAACAGATGCCACTAGCATCACAAAACCATAGTTTTAAAAATAAACTGCCTGATAAACGCCTGATTCTTGTTTGTGTACATTTTGAGCTATCTACTCCTTGATTGGTTCTTCATAAGACCAGTATTTTGTTAATATCATTTTCTTTTAAAAATTTTTATTGGGGAATTGGGAGAAGGGGAACAGACAAGTTGCTGTCGTTTTGTTCTTCAGTCTAGTTGTGGAGGACGTTGCTTCACTGGCCCAAGTTGGCACCATCATTGTGCTCTTCCCGGGTGAGGCAGATCAGTCGCCGGCTTCTGGACGGCCGCTCACTGCGGCTGCTGGCCACTCACGCTGGCTGCTGGCTACATACGGTAGCCCATGGCAACCCACTGCAGCAGGGGCTGCAGCCTACGCTGTCGCCTGCCACTCACTCATGGCAGCCCAGCTCCAGGTTGAGCTGTTGTTCAGCATCTTATAGAGGGCAGTGTCACTGGCCCTCATATGTGGGTTCCGAACTGGGGCCCTCTGGCATCCCAAGCCAGTTCTTAACCAACGCGCCACTCGGCCGGCCCGTTAATACCATTTTCTGTAGAGAGAATGGAAAGGTAACTGTCTTTCCTCTAGCATGGCTGATTGAAATTTCTTTTCTAGTATTGATAGTTTAGAAAAGTTTCTTTCAGGTCACAGCTCATTATTGGTGGAGTCATGTAAAACTGTAGGACTGTTTGCAAACTGAAAAATATGTCTATTAAGTTTCTTTCATATGTAAGTTGGTATAGGCCCATGTACGATTTACAGTCTTACTCCAGGTTTGGGCCATACAAACACAAGCTGATAATTCTATTTTTCATGATTCCCATTACAAAAGAAAAATAATGTGTGGTGAATTCAGAACTGTATACGTGCACTGCATTTTAGAGTATATTCCTGAGAGGAGAGACCTGGTATTTTAAGCAGGTGTTAATGAGAAGTGAGTTGTCCGCCCATGATTTTACATGTCTGAGAAACTGCAAGAATGTTCCACAGACGAGCTTATGGCCCCACGCATTCACATCTTGTTTCTCCTCCAACCTGCACAGCATGACACACGCTGGCCCGGCTTCTTTGTGGTGAAACCAGGTGATTCAGCACAGGGGCAGTACGAATATACTAGAAGCCATCCCTGATATTGGGACAACTGCCAATAACTAAGTATAAACAGATGTGCCACCAAAACACATAAATATGTTCCATTAAACCCAAATAAATGCATCCCCAAACTCAATTTAACATCCTTTTTGCCCCGTCTCCAAACTGGCACTTGACAAGAGGGAAAGTGTAGGAAGAGACGTTAAAGTGGAAAGAGGCATCTGAAACATCTTGTTTTTCCAAATCTTACAGAAACACGTGGCCTTTACAAAAACTCATTGCTGGGGCCGCTGCCGAAGCTCTGGAAGAAAGACCTGCGCACAAGAGGGGCCCTGAACGTCAGCTTCATCTGCTTCTTAGTTAGTGTCTCTTTCAGCCATGATTGACTATAGTAAGTGGACAGAGAAACAGGAAGTAAGATTATGAGCACCAGTGAGGGGAAAAATTACGGTGCCATTAAGCAAGAAAGAAAGTCAAGATGAAAAGGAATGGGGTTAGTTTTGTTGGGCTATAGAATGGTTAGGGAGGAATAATAGTAAGTCTTATTTTAAATACAGTGAGTTTAAGATGCCTGTGGGACCTCCAAGCAGATGTCTAGCAGGCAAAATTACTTAAGATCTAAAATCAGAGATTCTCTGATTAACTGAAAATAGTTCTCCAAGTTCTCAACTTGCTCCTGCAATATTTATTTCTGTCCTTGACCCTTTCCTTAATTCCTGACTTGGCCGTTCTACCTTTTAACTAAAAGCTGATGTACTGATAGTTTTTGAATAATAAAAAGACAAACCAGTAACCTGAGATGACTGTAGTTGGAGCGTGGGTAAGGAACTTGCCATAAAGCTTCGGGAAAATTGCAAAGTCCTGCTTTCTATTCTTCGTCTTAAATAATTCACAGCACCTCCTGTGTTTTAAGAGAGTCCTATGACACAGAACCAGCAGGAATCTCCATTTACTCTTCTCTTTCTGCCAATTCTCCTCACTTGGAATAAAAATAAAAGCAATGATAGATAGTTCACTTATTATCTTGGTCTTCATTTAGAACATTTTGTCTACAGTGCAAACAGAGTCACCAGTGAATGAGTCAACAATGAGAAGCATTGTGGCCACTGTACACAACTGTAAACTCGTGCTCATTGAGGCCGACACTGCTCGACAGACTATTTTTCATGGATATTACTTTTGCTGTCTATTTGTGTCCTCATCTATTGATGGTGCATCTTGTGTTATTGTTCCATGTAGCGATTGTGGTTACCCGCTAACAATACAATGATATACAAAATTAAATATTAAGAGGAAATTTATAAAATTTCAGTAATTTTACATTCCAATAGATAAAATTGAAAATTGAAAGATGTAAAAGGCCTTAAGATTCGGAAGGCCGTTTCTCACTGAATGTGTAAATCAGAAGCTCTCCGATGATTTTAGTGTTGCCTAAGGACTAACAGAAGTTAAAACCTAAATGTCTCCAGTGGAAACTGGGAATCACCAGCTGGCATGACAAGAACGATGTTAGACAATCTTTGTTTTGCCCTTTTGGAAAAAAAGACTCAAGTAACTAGGTTCATTTCAACTGACAAGACGACAAAAAGAGGAAATCAGGGGGGGAAATAATCTGAAGCAACTCTGAACAACTCACTCTTACAGGACTTGATAATGCTCGTTTTTAAAACACCTTTTCTCTCCCCGCTCATTGTTTCAATTCTGATAGAAGCATGTATCACATCCTAATTCTTGGTTCGTCTGGGTCAGAGATCAACAGTTTTCCAAAATAAGGAGAAATCTATTGTCACAAAATTCTGGCCTAACTGGATTTAAGATCGTAATCTTGCCCACAACACTATTCTCATGGAATTGGCTTTTGTTCAGCCAAAAAGGCTGATTGGGCCTCCTATGTACCAGCTACTGGGCCAGGTAAGGTGATAAGGACCTGACCTAAGGTGGTGGTAGTCGTAAGGGAAAGGGGGATGGATGGTTAGTATTCTCATTTCTATCACTGTGTTACAGTTTACTCCAGAACTTAGCGGCTTAAAACAACAACGATCATTTTCTCATCTCTCGTGGTTTCTATGAGTGGGAATTTGGGAAGGGCTCAGATAGGCAGTATGTCTAGGTAGGGTCTATCATAGATGGTGGAGCCCGAAAAGCCGAGGGATGCAGCAGCGGGAGCGGGCCAAGCATCTTTGTCTCTTCATGTAGTCTCAGGGCCTTTCCATGTGGTTCACCTACATGTAATAGTTTGGGCTTCCCCACGACATGAAGGCCTTTTGCTGATAAGTTCCAAGGAGCAAGGAGGAATCTGAGTCACCCCTTATGGGTTAACCTTGGAAATCACATGATGTCACTTGCATCACCTTATTGGTCAAAACAGTCACAGAAGTCTAGTGTCAAGGAGAAGAGACATAGACCCAACTCTCAATGGGAGGAATGTCAAAGAATTGGGGGATATATTTTAAAACTACAATAGTAAGGGATTAGAATTGACAGGATTTAGTGACTGCATTTTGGGAGTGAGGAATATGGAGTGGAAGATGATTCCAAAATTAGTCCCCTGGTATCTTAGTCTGTTCAGGCTCCTATAAGAAAATACTATAGGCTAGGTGGTTTAAACAACAAGCATTTATTACTCATAGTTCTGACGGCTCGGAAGTTGGGAAGATAAAGGTGCTGCTAGATTCAGTGTCTGGTGAGGGCCCAGTCCCTGGCTCATAGGTAGCTCACGTGGGGGAAAGGACAAGAGAGTTCTCTGGATTCTCGTTTAGAAGGGTACTAATCCCACTTCTAAGGGCTCCACCCTCATGACGTAATCACCTTCCAAAGGCCTCACCTCCTAATACCACCACATTTGGGGTTAAGATTTCAACATATGAATTTGGTGGGGGCATGAACGTTCAGGCCATAACACCTGGGTCAGTGGGAATGTTCCCAACCAAGAGATGGAATTCAGGAGGAAGAAGGGGTTTGATGACAAAGAGGTAGATTTAGGACATGTCTAAGCAAGGACGACGAGCAAGACAAAGTTGGAAAGTTATGTCCGGATCCCAGAAGAAAGTTGGAGCTAGAGGCAGAAACATGGGAGTGACTGGTATTTAGGGAGGCATAGGCTTGAAAGGAATTTTCCAGGGAGAGTGTGTAGATGAAAAATAGAAGTCTAGGCAAAGGGAATAACATTTTGAGACCATTTTAGGTGTCCCCAACTGCTAAATAGACTACATCTACCCCAAGCAGATATAAACATGGCTGATTCCACATGAGTTCCTTGGGTAGGTGAGAGTGGATATTGAATACAACTGGCAGCTTGGGGGGTAGGCGGGGGGCGGGAGCACCATGATGATGGTGGAGAAGGACTGGAACAGGGCTGTCTGATCCCAAGGCCCATGCTCTTCCCCCCACTTGACCACTTCCATCCTTGCTGTGTGTTCCCTTTTCACTGGAACATTTAACAGTCATCACCCAATTGCTGCTTATCGGCTGCCCACCACCCCCAACCCTTGGTTTCTTTCTCTTTTGCTAAAATCTAAACTGAGACTGATTCTCAAGTATGCGCATCTGTCTGACAGATGGAGACAGACTGCTCATGTGTACTCGCTTCCTAAGCCATTCCTACTGGCTTGCACTATTCTTTTTAATTCAAATATCTACCTCTCCTCTCTCCAGGAAAAGGAATAAGAATCTCTTCTATATTCCTCTTGACTTTTATTGTTCTTTTTTCAAGTGATTGGGGCTAAATTATTTACACTAAGATTGAATATGACTTTCCGAGATCGTCATCAAATCACTTGACGGTTTCTAAAAGCCAGGTCACCGGCCCCCTTGATCTTAGTGGAGAGCTAAAGATTAACTTAAAAAACAGAGTTTCTTAAGCATAAATATGGGTCCATTTGACTCTAAAAATCCTGTGAATCAGACAAACAAAACAGGTATTGTTATTATTATTATTCCTATTTCTACTGTGAAGAGATGGAGGCTAGGGCAGTTCCAATCACTTGTCCCAAAAACACTACGCTGAAGAAGGTAGCCCAAATGCAAACCCAGGTCTCCTGCTATGACACCATGATGCACTGCTTCTCCTAAGCCGATTATAATTTTTAGGTGACAGAATTGTTTGTAATGGAAATAGACAATCCGAAGGATCAATACTAAATCAAGAGGATATCAGCCAGATGGTGCTATGATCCTAATTCCACTGAAGATACTCATTTACAGGATTCTTTTTGTTGTTTTTTAGGAACAGCGCTGATACTTTTCTTGCCATAATTTCCTTAGGATGTGGTGTCTCAGGGCATTTCTCTGGGACAGCACCTTATTAATTGCTAACAGTCCCGGCTTTCATTTTAATCGTGCATCCAGACATTGAGGGAAAAACTGAGAGTTTAATCTTCCAGATTCTTGTGGCCAACTTTATATCCTGTTATTAAAATAACTCCTTCCTGAGGAGGTACCACAAAGGCAGAAAGAGAATGCTACTGGCTGCAAAATGAGGTGGAGGGACTTATGCCACTTCTGCCTGAGGCCTTTCCTGGCCCTACCTTATTTAAACACACTCACTCACAACCTTCTTTGATTTATATGGCTGTGGCTCAACTGTTTTGAAAGGCTGATGTTGTGGAATCCTTAAGTCATCTGTGACCTAGGTCACTAAAGACAGGAGCAATTTAGTAAAAGTATTAATTGAAACTCTCCTGACAAGCCCTCCTCTTCTAGATAAAGTTACACATCAAACCCACACAGGCCACTGGGCTATTCTGAGCAGCCTGAGATTTTCAATATCTCATAAACAGGCCCCTCAATCACTACAATCTAATAAGGCTATAATCATCATTGACACTATAATGATTAAAATGAATAAAACCCATTAAGAAAAGTCATGTTGAGTTATTAAAAGTTTCGCTCTGTGTGATATGTAATCTTTTATCCATTTTTTATGATGAAATCTGTAACATCTATCCACAAAAGACCATTAATTTACTGCTCTGTGGATGTTACCATGCTCTTTAGTTTAACAGCTTATCATTGATTTCTTGAGGGAGATATTATATTTGGAGAAATACACATGGAACAAAAGCCCGAATGTTGCTGTAAATTTCCCACTGACAGGATGATCAAAGTATTTTGGACTGGTCTGCAGCCCGGGGTTTGCGAACAAGTTTTCGAGAGCAGAGAGAGCCTTCCGGCTACCAGGCAGCAGATATGTGTTTTGGGGCACTGGAAATGCTTCTAAGAGAAGGTCATGTGTACGACATTGTCAGGGGAGGTGGGCAGGGGGGAGGAACAATAAAATGTCCATTAACTGGAGCCTAGTTAACTGGCTTATTGGCATCTATTAGAAACAAATTGCAAACAAAACTGATCCTATTATAAACTTCTCCTCATCCCCTCCATCAAGGGCAGCCCTGATTGGCTCAGAAGAGGCCCAACAAATTCAATGCTGGGCAGATGACTCTTTTATTTGCAAAGGAGAAGATTGGGTTTCGGCCAGCAGCAGCCTACAACTCCAATCTGCAGAGAACTACAAAGCTGGGAGGGATATGTGGCCCCACACAACAGAAAGAGCACTGGAGAGGCAGCTAATGGGCTCTTGTCCACATTCTTTCACCGGGGACTTTTCTCCCCTAAGCAAACAGCAATAAAAAAATCTGAATGGAAAAATGTGTACAGAGTGGTGGGGGAGCCTGATTCTTAATGTGTACTTTTTCTCATAACAAACTCTGCTCCGTTATCTTTACTGCCCATCTCTTATTTTATCTTATTAACAGTCAAACCTAAAAAAAGAGTCTGTGAAGCCAAGGAGAGGGTGTTGTCTTTGAAGGTGTTCTTCATTTTTCCTGAAATGATTAATAAACCCGTTTGCCAGCCTCTGAACAGACTTGCCAGGGTTCTCTAGCAGGTAACGACAAGGTCCCACAAAACAAGATGAAAATGGTTGCCTTATGTTTTATCAGATATCCTTATTTTCCAGATTTGCGTTCCTCGTTGAGGTCCTGCTAGGTTTTCTTCCCCTTTATCTAAATAACATTAGGTTATAAACGTCATTCCATAACATACCATCTCTTTTACTAAGGGAAGCCAGTCTTTACCAAAATAATCAAATATTCTTTATGATCCTCCCTTTAAAAAATAAAACCAGCAAATTCCACTTAGAAGGTTGAAGTATAGTTCAAAGCATGGTGAACAGACATCGATGTTTATCAATCTTTGAAGAGTTCATTTAAATCTACACCTTCTATCATGAAAGACAAAATGGTTGCTAAATGAAATTAAAAGTCAAATTCACCAAGAATAAAAAAGAAATCGTTCTCTATAGAACACATCATTAACCTGGGGAAGTGACTGCTTCAGGGCGTGATGGAGGCTAACAGCTTAGTAAAAATTTTTAAATGATATAAAACTCCCACAGTGCAGAATGGCACGAGCAACTGGTAACTCTATCAGTTCTCACATTTCTGTGCAGACACTCATCCCACAGATGAAGCCAGGAAGACATTTCACATGCCTTCAACGTACTAACAAACATAAGTGGGTGAGATGTAAATGTAACAGTGTCCAGGGCACAAACAATTAACTTTCCTTGCTGTTTTCCTAGCATCCTCTCACCTTAACCTACTGATGTCAACCGTGGTTCAAGGTAAAAATGGAATTGGGTAAACTATCTGTCCATTTCTCCGGGGCAAGTCATTATTCCCTCATCCCTTTTTTTGAAGGGATCAAGATGTAATGCTATATAGATGGTCATTTGACTACGTCTAAAGGCCCTTAGAAGAAATACAAAATAACTTAAACATTCCAATAAAAAGAGACTGATATTCAGAAGAAACCTGCGTGAGTGTGAGTGTGTGTGTGTGAGTGTGTGTGTGAGATGAAGTAAAATAAACAAGCCAGAGTAGGAGATAAGGAAATAAGGAAGAAATCACTTCAGTACATCAGAAAAGACTGCCTTTCGTATATCTTCAGAGAAAGTGAAATTGACTATTAAAATACCTATAAAAATTTTAAAGACATTCATGAATTTTAATTTATCATCATGGTATTAAAAATAGAGCCCTTTCTCGTGAGCAGCTGGCAGCCGGCGTGAGCTGCTGTGAGCCGCTGTGAGTGACCGTACAGTGGCTGGTGACGGATCTGCCTCACCCGGGAAGAGCTCAACGATCATAATACCAACATGGGCCAGTGAAGCGACGTCCTTCACAACTAGACTGAAGAACAAAAAGAACAGCAACTTGTCTGTTCCCCTCCCCCAATTCCCCAATAAAATCTTTTTAAAATAATAATAATAAAAAAATAAAAATATAACCCTTTCTAACCATGGAGGCACTGAGAATTTTGTGACACAAAAGTTTTTCTGGTGTTAATTTGCGCTTTTAATTAATTATAACCTTTTAGAAGGGGGTTGTTTAACTGCAAAAGAAAAAAAAAGGTTACACAGAAACGATGGAAAAAGACTCGTTGCAGATTTTAGTGAAGCTGCACATCGGTGAGCAGTGGCACTAGAATGATGAGTCAGCATTTCTGTGATTACAGGTGCAGAGAGCAATAAAATCTTGCTGAGTTTAGTTATTGAAATTATATGGTTTCATAAATAGTATAATGTTGTTCTCAGCGGGTAAATGTTATATTTTAATGACATCCGTATTACAACACATACAAATTCTCAAGCTCAAGGTCAACAGGGCCTCCTTCTAAACGAGCAGCTGGAGTTCGGCTCTGAGACTGGAGTTGAATGATTCAGGCAGGGAGAGAAACTGAGATCACAGTAACTTAGGAGTTAGGAAAAAAAATAGTTCTTCTAGGAGGCCATTTGAAAACGTGTGCAGATTCAAGCTGGTTAGAACTCGTATAAGTGAACAAGCTTTTTCATGAGGCAACAGAACCTGACGTGAACTTTGCCATAAGGAAAGGAGCAAACGCTCTGCAGTAGTAACGACCTTTGGTTTCCAGCCTTCATTGTGTTAAAATACAAGTCAACATGCCCCTTAATTTGTCTCAGACCAGTTTAACCCCTTTTAAGCCCAGGAGTTGGAAGGACAGGTGATACATTTGTACATCTAAACCCCCTCATAAATTTATTAACTTAAAATAAAATTTTTTGACGAGACTAACTTTGTTTGGGTTGTTAATAAACCATCTTTGTTTCATTAAAAAACTATTCATTCTCTGTAATCCTTCCAGATGTTTAAACTTATTCATTTGCTGTAATCCTTCCAGATGTTTTCCCCTTCGAGCCTCGAGTCTACTGCCAAGACTGGTATGGATATTTCTGCTTGTACAAATGGCATATTACTGTTCTTAAGATACCTCTCATGTATGGACCACATAATAATTTACTCTCCCTTGAATCAAGTTTTATTTAATCCTCACAGCGAACTCTCAGGTACTATGAGGTAGGTATCTCTACTTTAGAGATGATGAAACTAAGGCTCAGATAAGCTGATTCATTACCTATGGTCAGACTGATCATTGTCAAAGTCAGGGAACAAATGTAGATGCTCTGTCTCCAAAATCCATTCCTCTCCCGACCACACCAAACTTCATGTTAGGAATTTTGAACACTGCCTGATGCTCAGTAGCCATCTTTATGTCACAGCATGATAGTTCATCATTGCTACTCCTTTATAGATTACATTTCTTTACCCCCCCAAAAAAATTACAGAAGAAATGGCTTTAAGAACTGGTGCTCATTTACTCTGGTTATCCCAAGACAAACAGTATGGAAGATGGTAGCAGACCTGCCTGGTTGTCCACCCAACAGTTACCTCCCTGCTTTTCCTTGCTGAGGGATCATCCTCCCTCTATGAAGTTCACAGGTAAAGCCTGATGAGACCAGGCCAAACAAGGTAATACCATCTTCTTCCATTGACTGTTTTAGGAAAAGGCACGTGATATAGTTCTGGCCAATGAAACTCAAAGGAAAGTCTACCAGCTGCCTTCCCAGGAAGGTTTCCTTGGTTTGAAAAAGAGAAGCACAGTAACAAACACTACCCTTCTTTTAATTAATATAATAGCTTGTCACATGACCATAGGTGAGCTAGCCTAAAGAAGAAGTCAACACACTGAGAATGACAGAGGGATGGCAGGAAGCTGGGTCTTTGATGAGTTGCCGGCTTCACCAACCCTGGAGAAAATATGTTCCTGTACTTCTTGCTACATAAGAAAATAAAATGCCCTTATTGTTCAAGACAGTTGAGTTGGGGGTTTTCCATTACTCACAGCCAAACATCTCCTAACAAAATTTTCACAGGTGAACAGGTTGGATTCATTTCTCAATTCAATGGCATTTAAAGTTACAGTTGACTGTGTCTTAAACTGCCTAAATAATATAGGATACTATTACATTTGTTAGGCGCTCCAGCTTCCTGAAAAATATGTTTTATTTTCCCAAATGAGAATCTTCTTCTATCTAGATCTGAAAGCACCTGAAGGACCCAATATAAAATCATATCAGTATTTTAATAACATGTGACTTAAAATTTGGAGATCAGAATAGTGAAATGGTTAGAAGTCTATTTGTTAACAACTTTGGATAATATAGTAATCTTGGGAAATCACTGTGATTCTAAATCTTCCAACAGAGAAAATTCTTATATTGACAGACCAAACTGCATCATCTGTTAACATCACAAAGATATTTGTAGTTACACATAGAGTCCCCAAAATGACACCTAAAATAAGCCAGGCTTAAAAACACAACCAAGATTTATAGTCATGCTGAGAAAAATGCTCTACTATGTCTTCCTTGTGAAATGTAATATAAAATAATACAATGTAAGCCATATATCAGGGAGAGAGTAACAAAGAGGTAAAATAGAAATGGAATGGTCTAACATCTAAGATCCAAGTATCCTCATATATGTCAAATTATTTCAAAGGAAGAATGCCTTGAATCAAGAATATTTGAGCTATGTATTTTACTACGAACAAATCACAGGAAAGTCAATTAGTTTGAGATCATTTTCCCTAGCTCCTAGATCAATATTTCTCAGGAGCTGTAAGATGTTAATGGATGTGTAACCCCCACTCCCAATTAGGAAGGTCTTAGTTTGGGTTCCTCCAGAAATAGGGACTGAGTCAAGGATTAAAGTGCAAATAGTTGACTTAAGAGATGATCCTTGGAAATACCAATAGGGGTATGGAGAAGTGAGTCAGGGAAGGGAGGGCAGCCAGTATGGGGGGGCTTTATCAAGTCAGTTACCACTCTCACAGCAACTGGAACTCAATCTTCCTGGGGAGCTCTGGGACCATTATGCAACACACCTCAGTTGCCTAGTGGAGGAGCAACTGGGTAGCACATCTGCCAACTCCCCATCCATCTTTGGTTGAACACTGCTTTGGGGGGTATCACCTCTCTTGTTCTTTCAGCTTGCCTGTTAACAGGTTAAGTGTACTCCTATAGTCCCCTCCCTCAAAAAAAACCTCAGGCAAAAAAACATTGCAAGCCCAACTCTTATTTTCATTCCAGGCTCTGTCATAAGTCATTGATTAGCCAATGAATTGTCCACTCTGAGTCAGGAGCCCATCCTTGATCTAGGTGTGCTTGGAGGTTGGGGGAGAGTCACATTGTTCTCATGAAAGAGGGTATGGGACAGTTCCTTGGGAATTTTATTTGGAAAACATGGAGAAATATAGGCAATTAGCAGAAGGAAATGAGAACTTAAGGATGTATAAAGAGAAGCCATGAAGCCTTGTTGGGGTTATGACAGGAGGGGGTGTAGGGCCTGTGAAGGATCTTGGCAAACTGATGTTATGATTAAGCCCAAACTGTGAGGAAGCAAAAACAATGAAATTGTGGGGGTTTTCTGATAAAGTAGATGAAAATAATTGGTACTTTGGAGCTCGCTGTAATCAGAGACCAAAAGGTATAGATACCCAGATTGCTAAGTCACGTTACTGGTGGAAGTCCAGAGTAAGGCTCCATAGCCTCCCAGTCCTGGGGCCATTAGAGCCACCTTAGATCCAAAACGCCCTTGAGTTCTGTACTTTGTGAAATCTGGCCCTGTTTCAGTTATGTTCCTGGAATTCCATGAAGATATATGTTACTCATAACATAAACTTCTTCTTTCTTGAACTTGCTTGAGTAGATCACTATTGCTGGCAGCTGAACACATTTTGTCAATCAGTTTTTCATGAAGGCCTGATAACACGTCCAACTGTAAAGCAATATCTTTGACTAGGAGAGGGGATTTGACAGACAGGTTAGCAAGAAAATAGAGAAGTGAGAAAGGCATGCTGAGTGATTTCTTCTGTTAGAAATTCATGAAACAGGGTGTGATTCCTGTTTCCAGCCTGGGTATTGGGAAACTTCAACCCTGGTACTGGATAGAAACAAAGGCAATTATATTCAGGTGAGGGAGTGGTCTCTGAAGATCTCTGAAGAAAACTTTACCTTCTCCACTAGCTCTGGACCCTGGTTCTCCTCTTTTACTCAACAACTTGAGCTTTGACTCCCAAAGCAAAGAAAAAAATGATGTGGTTTGGAGAACTAAGAATGAAGAGTAAGCCAACAAATAAAATGGATCAGGGGCTTGCCAGTAGATGGGGAAGATAATCCTGAGATCTTTTGTCTAAATGGAAGTCATCTCCATTGTGTCTTCTTCTATATGGTGAGGAGTCTCGCTAACAAATTTGCTCCAAAATTGGCACAGTAGAAAGAAGGCATGTTTTGGCATCACATAGACTTGGGTTCAGATCTCAACACCACCATTTTCTTTTTTTTTTTAAGATTTTTTTTTTAATTGGGGAATTAGGGGAAAGGGAACAGAGAAGTTGCTGTCCTTTTGTTCTTCAGTCTAGTTGTGGAGGACGTTGCTTCACTGGACCAAGTTGGCACCATCATTGTGCTCTTCCCGGGCGAGGCAGATCAGTCACCAGCTTCTGGATGGCCGCTCCTGGCGGCTGCTGGCTACACACAGTAGCCCATGGCAACCCACTGCCACAGGGGCTGCAGCCTACGCCGTCGCCAGCGACTCATGGCAGCCCAGCTCCAGGTTGAGCTGTTGTTCAGCATCTTAGCTGTAAAGGGCAGTGTCACTGGCCCTCATATGTGGGATCCGAACCGGGACCCTCTGGTGTCCCAAACCAGTTCTTAACCATTGCGCCACTCGACCAGCCCTTAGCTTGTTTTTAAGGTCATTTTTAGTTCTAAAATAGTAAGATTCTATATTCTAAGTACATTCAATTAAATATAACCCTGCTAAAGGCTATGAAATTTTATTATTGCTCTCAGATCAGATCTCAAAGAAATTACCTAGATTAACACATAATACATTTCATAACAGACTCTACACTTAAGTGTGAGTCATAAAAACAGGTACTTTTGAAATCTTCCAGCAAAATACACATCATTTACCCCTCTGTTTTTAGAGTCACTATTTAAATTTAAAATATAAACAATAAATTATATCAATTTATTCTATTAAAGTTTATTCTGTTAACTTTGATAGTGTAGCATCTGATTCCCCAAGAAAGCCAATAAGGTGTTTACATCTTATGATACTGAAAGCTCCCTGCAATAAGAAAAATTATTTTCTAGAGTGCAAGAACCCTGGTTTTATTTACCTTTCTAACATGAATATTTGTGAGTACTTTCAAAGATAGAAAGAGAAGGCTAACTGTATACTAAACTGACATTTTTGTTTCAAGAGTTTAAAACAAAATCATACGCAAAAGCATAGCAATCTGTCGCTAGGTGATCCAGCGAGAAATGGAGAATTCTCTTTCCGAAATGGTTTGCAAATCATCTCACCAACAATAGAGATCTAAATAAAAAGACCTTGGAAGAGACCCTCTCACCAGAGTGCTCTTTATAATATGCATTAAGCACACATGTTCAAGTACGAGAAATGCCTTTATATTTCCCTTTATTATTTTCAAGAATGCTCCTAAATTGGGTAGGGAGTAAGACTCAAAAGGCGGTAATTCTTTAACATACATACTTAATGGGCAACATCTTGATTGTCAAGCAGCTTAAGAAATAGGAGTTTTTCTAGAAGCTATTGAACCATGAGGCAGTTAATGAGTGGAGAAATGTCTTTGGAATCGAGCAAAAAGAAAAGATTGTGTAACAAGATCCCTGTTTCTCTAGGGCAGAGCTGGGGAATTGATTAAACTAAAACTCAGGAAAGATCGGCTTAACATAGATGTAGCTATCGATGGCCCATAGGTAGTTGTTTGAAACCAGACACTGTCCTTTGTAATAGTATTAAAGGATGATCTATCCCTCATGACTCAGATCTAGTGGAAACTAAACTAGAGAAACTTGGTAAGCTTGAGACAAATAGAGGCAGTGACAATTCCAGCATGTGTTAATTGTGCTAATTTAGTATATTGAACATCCTATGCAAGTTTTACCCTTGTTACATATATATCCTATATCAGATTGGAAACTGAACTGAAAAAGATTCATTATGTTTAGTGTGTGTGTGTGTGTGTGTGTGTGTGTGTGTGTGTGAGAGAGAGAGAGAGAGAGAGAGAGAGACCAGAGTAGAAAGATTAAAAAGTACAAGCATTTACTTGAAAACTTACACTTCAACTATAATGAACTTGAAAGAATTTTTAAAATGCACACTCTTGAGCAAAAGAATCAAACACAAAAAATACCCTACAATTCCATGAACATACAGTACAATAGGGCAAACTAACCCAGGATGTTAGGAGTTAGGACAGTGGTAACCCTTAGAATGGGGGTGATGGCTAGAAGGAAGGTTGTATAAGGAGACTTTTAGGGTGCTGTTTATAATCTTCTTAATGTGCTGGTTACATGAGTGTGTTCGGTTTGTACAAAATACAGCAAGGTGTACACTTCTGATATGTGCACTTGTCCGTCAGTTGGGTCAGGAGCAGATGCTAAGATGAAGAGAGAGGTGCAAAAGGTTTATTACAGAGTAACATTTGTGAAAGGAAAGCAGGGAGAAGCAAGACGGGGCAGGAAGAGGCTGACAGATCATCAGAGCTGATGAAGCCTCTGTCGGCTCATCCTAAACCCACAGCAAAGGTTGCTCATTGGAGGAACTCCATGGTAGAAGAAATGACCAGGCCTTGCGCAGTCATTGGCTGGGGCCATCTTGAGAAGGGCATGACCTTCTCAGCTCAAAAGCAGATCTAAAGGAATTAACAGCAAGAGACTGTTAGGAAACCATACTACTTGCACTAGACAATAAGTCCTTTCTTAAAGGGCGTTGGAGTAGCACATGGGTCCTTACACTCAAAAGGGTGGGGAGAAAAATATATATATATATATATACATATATATAAAATATTATTTAACATGATATATAAATATATTACATTATATTTAAATTAAAGGTGTTTTTTACGAAAAAAAGAACACATCATCCTCTCTAAGTATTCTTGATGTCTACTTGCATAGAACTGCAGTATTATACAAGCTAAATCCATGTCCACTAACAAAAATTTAAAACATTCATTTTTTTTCCATTTTCACAGAACAAAAACCTAAGATAATGCATGTTTTTCTTATTTTTAAGTTTTTATCTGAAATTCTTATTAAACTTTTGACACATATTACTTCATGTCTGTACAAGAATCCAAATAAGCCTATATCTGATTTAGCACAAAATTATGTATTTTGTCATATCAATAGTTCATGAGATTCCATAAAGAGCTCCAAGACAAGTGTCCCACCACAGAAATAAGTTTGAGGATTGACTAAATTACTTGGAAAAATGAATGCCAGAACTGTGAGGAATCCGCAGAGAATCAACACTCTAATCACTCGCCACTGGGGAACAAATGGTCGAACCTCAACAGTTACAGAGTTATGGTGCTGTGTATGTCTGCCAATGTACACTGGATACTGTGTTGTTGTTTCTCATCTTACAGAACTTACAGAATAAGTTCTCTGCTTTTTCCTTTAAGGTGTTTTAATTGTACCTGAATGCCTAATCTCTGTTTCTGTCCACATGTGCTCCATCAGTCTGCCTATCTGGGTACCACAGACATCCCAGGCCTATATCTTAATCATGCTCTCTGGATGCCAACACACACGCGCACACACACATGCACATGCGCATGCACACACACACACACACACACACACACACACACATCTTTCCAACTATCTTTCTGAACCTTCCCACTCATAACCTCTTACCTTCCCATCATGCTCTCTGCCTGACCCAACCTGGCCCGGTTCCCAGACCAGAGGCCTCTAGACTTGCCCTATCTTGTAGCCACCCTAGTGCTAAAATATGTTAGGTATAAGAGCATTTTTTTAAAGTTCAGAATAGAAGCCAAGTATGTGTGGCAGGGCATATATGTATAAATTCTCCCAGCAATAGGATGGAACAGCAATCATTTGAGAATCCTATAATTAGATCTGGTTTAGAGTACAATGAAAAGCAATCAACAGTCATTTACCTGCATGTTCATATCATAAGCCAATAACATTTCAGTACTAAAAAAAAAAATCCAAGAAACATCTTCACAAATGACTATTAGCAGGAGACATTTATTGTTTTGGCTGCACAGAATCCATTTCCTTTGTTTGGACAGAGCATGCCTGTTTTCCTTTGGAGCCTTACTTCTCATCACAGTAAGCAGCTTTGATAGGATTGTCAACCAAGGCACACTCCCCACTCAAGCCAAGAGAAGAGCATGTGGTCCAAGCTGGACCAACCAGGCTCTTGGGTTCTTCCATCTTTATTAGAAGGGTGCAAGGATAGGAAAGTAAAATGGAGGTCACCTATTACAGCCAAGTCTCCTAACAAAATGGCCAAATAGCTTCAACTTTTTGCCCTCAGAGCTATTGTTCTTCCCTGATCTAGCTTTTCAAAGAATAGAACAATTTTCAGTTATAAAAAAATTTTCTTATGAACTCCTACCACAGGACAGGACACAGAGTTCATTCATTCATTCAAGAAAGATCTATCAAATTTACTGAGACTTATGTTCTGGACATAATATAGTAAAGGCACCTAATTTACCTTCTGTCTGATACAAAGAAACAGAAAAGCAAAATATAGTTTTCAAGACATTGGACATAAGACAGTGAAGAACAGCAATCCCTAAAAGATGGGAAACATACAAGATGAACTGCACAATTATCTCAGTCTTCTACCTGGAGACTTTCCAGGCTCTGGCAGAGGGAGGGGGAGATCCAGGAAAAGCCCCCCCATCTCCCTGTGTTGGGGAGAGCTGGGAACACAGGGAGGCCAGGTAGCTAGAGCACACAGGACAGAGTCCCAGGGAAGAGAAACTTCAGGAGGAACTTCACAGCTATGCAGAGGGGTTGCCCTCAAGTAAGTACTCCAGCTAAATACTGATTAGGGCCTGTGGATGAGGAAACCACCTGAGGCTGGCAAAAGAAGCACCTGAAAAGATTAGAGGAAACAATCTCTGGAAGTCATTCAGGGCCAGGAATAGCTCCTTTACCCATCAGCCAGAGTGGAACGCCTCACAATTCACAGGGCATTTGGTAGAGTACTTAGAAGTGCTTTCCCTCAGTAGTGGGCAAAATTAACCTTAGACTGAAGCCCGGGGCTTGCCTTAAAAAGCTTAAACACAAGACCTGAAAGGATCAAACTGTTCCAAGTGACTTAACTGTTTTTGTAACTCTCCTGTAAATCTAACATTATTTCAAAATGAGTTTTTTAAAAGTGACAGCACAAATCATCATGTGTCAAGAGAAGAATATCTAATTCAATAGAGATGAAAAGTACACTGGATGGGATTAATAACAGATTAGACATTTCAGAAGGAGGAGTTAGTGAACTTGAAGACAGAGCAATAGGAACTATTTAAAATGAAACACTGAGAGAAAATACTAAAAGAGAAGAGCATCCGTGAACTGTGTGACAACGTCAAGAGGCCTAATACATATGTAACTAGCTAGAGTTCCTGAAGGAGAGAGTGGGCAGAAAAAAATATGTGAAGAAATGATGGATGAAAATTTTCCAAATTTAATTATTCACAGACCCAAGAAGTGCACAAGAAACTCAAATAAAACCATACAAGGCATGTAACAATGAAATTGCTTAAAAAACAGTGATAAAAAGAAAAATCTTAAAATCATGTAGAGAATGTAGTAAATATAAAATACTTTTATTAAGAACCTACCATATTCCAATGCTTAAGAAATATGATTTTCACTTTTGAAGTTACATATGTTCTTACTTTGGACCCCTGGTTCTTTGGATTCCAAGGATATATGATAGAGTAATAATTTTTTCATAAATCACACATTCTCCTTGCCTTGAAGGAACTTATGGTCTAGAAACTAGTATAAAGTACTCAATATTCAAGTGTTCAGACTTCCATTTTATTTTTCTATTGCCAGGTACTCCTAAATATATGACAAAGATGAGTGTTTAGAGTTATAGATAAGAGGTGAAAGATTTATACCATCCGAAGAGAAACCAGATGATGCATTACAGAATTGTACACTTGAAACATATGTAACTTTACTAAGCATTGTCACCTCAATAAACTTTAATTTATAAAAAGTTATAGATAAGATTTCTTAAATGAAAAATAAACTTTCCATCATTGTAAACATGTTTTGAAGGAAAAGGAATTCTAAAGCGATTATAACTGGTAACCATACTGACAGAGAGAAGAAGAGAGAGGTCTGTGAGTAAAGGGAAGAAAGCATTCCATCCTTAAGGCTTTTGATATTTTTAAAAGTATAGAGAAGGGGAAAGTCATAACAGTTGTGAGTGAATGTGTGTGTGGTGGCGGGTGAGGCAGATTTTAGAGGTCAATCTTCAGTTATCATCCGCTTCACAAAATACATCCAAAGATTTCTTTATGCCAAATATACTTCTTTGTTTTTGAACAACATTGTGAAAATGTTTAAAATGTTCCATTTGGACATTCAACATGGAATGTGCTGCGTGATATAGATTTTTAGCATGCTACTTGGTATTTATTTGGACCCCGTAACCGCAAAAGCCTAGACTCTGTCTTTTCCCGTCGCCTCTCAGCCTCCCTTTCCTCTTCATCTATTCCTTTCCTTCATGATGAATGTGTCTATTGCTTCAAAGAGAAAGAAAAAGCTTGAACTAAGAGGATTTTCTGTTCACTTTAGTGGTTCTTCAACTCATTATCCCTCAAGCGACCACTGGAGACTCTGCTGCCATATATTTAAATCACCCTAGGTATTGGCTAGGGAAGAATTTTTATCATGAAACTTTTATAACAGAGAGGGCCACAAGGAGTAGAGTGCTTTTAAGTGTCTCCTCTCCTGCATACAGGTGATAACTTCACTCTTTGGTGAGTCCCTGCTGCTTTACTATTACACTCAGATGTTCGTAATCTAAGAGGAAAATGTTATGGGTGAAGGTAAAGTTTTAGCATTTGGGATGGCTGGATTGCACAGTAGGTAGTTGGACCTTTTTTCTATCTTTAATGTATTTTAAGATCAGTTATATTTAATGCTTCTGATTCTAGCTGGTTCCCAAGACAAATAAAATTTTTAAAAAATACTTGAAGGAAACCTAGTTTGAGTTTAAAGCAACTTGGGGCTGGCCGAGTGGCTCAGTTGGTTAAGAGCTCGCTCAGGAGTTTGAACTCTGAGCAACAGCAGTTTGATTCCTGGCCCAAGCTGAGCAGCCGCTGAGCTGCCAACAGGTGGCAGGATGGCTCAGCTTAAAAAAAAAAAAAAAAGCAACTGTTTTGCCTAAACTTCCATCCAGAATATAAATCCCCTCTATTGAACTCTTAATAGCACCAACTTTCTCAAGTGAACGGGAGCAGTACTTGGGGTTTATGTGAAAAGCCAATCCAGGATCTGGACAAAAGATTGAGAATAAAGGGCTCTTTTAAGTAACAAAAGGACAGGACCACACAAAGATTGGCAGGAGCAAGGCCACTGCAAAGAGTTGTGCAGGCTGTGCACTGCACAAGTCACAAACTACAACAAATCGTGTCCCCTAGAATGCACAGTGTACAGCCTAACAAATTACAATGGCAGTCCTAAACAAAAGTGAACCAGAAATTTAAAACACAGCAATGAGACTGAGGATAGGATCAGAAAATCAAGCAAATAGCCTGGACAAAAGAGTCAAAGCCAAGAATAAATTTTGGATTTTGGATGGCGGATATAGGCATCCACAATAAGAAGATAACTCTTTGCCTCATCGTAATCTATCATGTCTTTACCTGCATTTACCTTGATACAGTTTCCATGTTCCTCATTACCCAACCCAGATCTGTGGCCCTCCATAACCATATTATTTTTCTCTGGTTCTCTCTCAGGACTTCTTTTAAGTTCCCACAGTGGTGACTACCATCAAAACCCCATACCTTGGGTCTCTAGTATGAACACAAAAAAGCCTTAGAAATTGCCCTGCAGAAAAAAAGATCAAGCAATTCTGCTCCTAGGAATTTGCTGAAAGGAAGTAGTCATTAGCATTATTAATACTCATGATAATATAAAACAACATAATTGTCCAACAACAGTGAATTGTTTAAATAAACTATGTTATAGTTGTACAGTGAAGTACTAGGCAGTCATTTAAAATTATTTTATGGACAAAAATCTCAATGCTGTAGAAAGATGCTTAAGATGTGAGGGTAAGTTTAAAAGTAAGATTACAATACAGTATGCCTGTAGCCATTTTTTAAAAACTCTATCTATACATAGGAAAGAAGACCTAAACAATATACACCAAAATATTAGCAATACTTTCTGAGAGGTGGAATTAATTTTAATAACATTTATTGTGAAAATGGTTTGTCTCTATTACAAAAATAACAGTTATCATTGTACAAAAATAAGAAGAAAAAAGTCCAAAGAAGAAAATTTTAAATTACCCATAATCCCACCACCCAGAAAAAAAAACTATTAACATTTTGAAGTATATATTTCTGAACTTTTGAAAAATTAAAAGTAACTTTTTTCTTATAAAAATACATATTCAGTGTTGAAAAGCTGAAAATATAGATGAACAGAAGAAAAATATTTATTAAATAATTTTTATCATTTTTTACTTATTTTTATACTATAAATTTTCAACAGTGAATATACATTACTTCATAATGAAAAATTAAAAATGTATTGATCATGCCTCTTGTATTTCCGCAGCTTCACCTGAATTGCAGAAATTCAGAAAAGAAAATTACTTGGTGTTAATGGGTGGTGATTGCTTAATATATAAACCTCTCCTATTTCAGCTGGGGTTTTCTATAACTTCTGTTTTATTCTAGGATAGGTAACAGCATGAAGCCTGCAGAGACACACAAGCCATGGAAGAGAAAGAGGAATCTGAGGCTAAGCAGAAACCACACCGCAGCAGACTAATCTTGGAGCAGAGCTCACAAAGGGTGAATTCAGATGGGAATTGAACACTCAGGAGCCAGGAAAGGTGCTACTCATGCTAGCCAAAGATCTGACCCTATAACACTGAAGTAAACTGGGCAGTATGGCTGCCTGCTCCAGGTGGGGGTGTCAAGGCTCCAATTTCTGACTAGCAGATAGTGTGAGCCCCACTCCCAGGGAAACTGGGGTGCTCTACAAGGCATCCAAGCAAGCCAGAACTCAAAGAGTTGGAACCCCATGATGTGGGCTGGCATAGGAGAGATGTATGGGATACAGTGATACCCAGGGCTTGCCCTGGACCACTGGATACAGGACTCGGTTGGCTATGAAGACATTTATCCAATTATTCATTCATTCAACAAGTATCGATCAAGATTCTAGCAGGTATCAGGCACTGCACCAGGTGCCAAAGATACACAGTAAAAAAATGCATGGGTGTAACAGAGGGAGATAGATCTTAAGCCAATGTGGGAATCACACAATAAACACAGCAGCAGAGTGTAGCAAGTGCTTCAAAGGTGAATATACATTGCTTCACTGTGAAAAATTAAAAGGATACTCTAGCGTACACCACGGGTAAACGTTTAGATTGTGAAGGGGTTGTCAAGAAAGGCTTTCTAAGGAAGTGATATTTAAGCTAACTCAAAGGCTGAACAGGAGTCAGACAGGTAAAGATTGGAAGGGAAAGCATTCCAGCAGAGGAAGCAGCTTGGGAGAGAAGCCTCGGGATACACACAGTAAGCCGGGACATACACAAAAGCCCACAAAGCCGCTGAGACTGGTCATGACTGGCCACCCAACCCTGGCTGACAGAAAGCGGACTTAGCTCCAAACCCCACTGGAGAGCGGGGGCTTCAGCCTGGACACATTGATGGCCCCAGCCAGGAGTTGAGGTCACA